>NC_142808.1:10692090-10842487 GCF_049724085.1 Artemia sp. Qi Xiang Cuo | reverse complement strand
TTTTGTTTTTTTGTTAAACACGATTGGCTGTAATAAAAGCGGAATTTTTGAAATAACAACAACTGAAGGTCAGTAAATAATTCTTTGGTTTTTTGTTAAACACGATTGGCTGAAATAAAAGCGTAACTTTTAAAATCACAACAACTGAAGGTCATTAAATAATTCCTTTATTTTTTTTTTATAAACACGATTGGCTGAAACAAAAGCGGAACTTTAAAAATCACAACAAATGAGGGTCAGTATATAACTTCTTTTGTTTTTTTTGTTAAGCACGATTGGCTGAAACAAAAGCGGAACTATTAAAATCACAACAACTGAAGTTCACTAAATAAATCCTTTGTTTTTTTGTTAACGAAGATTGGCTGAAATAAAAGCGGAACTCTTGAAATCACAACAACTGAAGGTCAGTAAATAATTCCTTTGTTTTTTGTTAAACACGATTGGCTGAAATAAAAGCAAAACTTTTAAAAGCACAACAACTGAATGTCAGTGAATAATTCTTTTTTTTTGTTAAACAGGATTGGCTGAAAGTAAGCGGAAGTTTTAAAATCACAGCAACTGAAGTTCAGTAAATAATTAATTTTTTTGTTAAACAGGATTGGCTGAAATAAAAGTGGATGTTTTAGAATCACAACAACTGAAGGTCAGTAAATAATTCCTTTGTTTTTTTTGTTAAACACGATTGCCTGAAACAAAAGTGGAACTCTTAAAATAACAATAACTGAAGGTCAGTAAATAATTCCTTTGTTTTTTTTTTTGTTAAGCACGATTGGCTGAAATAAAAGCTGAACGTTTAAAATCCCAACAACTGAAGGTCAGTAAATAATTCCTTTTGTTTTTTGTTAAACACGATTGGCTGAAATAAAATCAGAACTTTTAAAATCACAACAACTGAAATTCACTAAATAATTCCCTTTTGTTTTATTGTTAAACACGATTGGCTGAAACAAAAGCGGAAATTTTTTAAATCACAGAAACTGAAGGTCAGTAAATAATTCCTTTGTTTTTTTCTTAAACACGATTGGTTGAAATAAAAGTGGAACTCTTAAAATCAAAACAACTGAAGGTCGGTAAATAATTCCTATTTTTTTTAAACACGATTGGCTGAAACTAAAGCAGAACTTTTAAAATCACAACAACTTAAGTTCATTAAGTAATTACTTTGATTTTTTGTTAAGCACGATTGGATGAAATAAAAGCGGAACTCTTAAAATCACATCAACTGAAGGTCAGTAAATAATTCCTTTGCTTTTTGTTAAACACGATTTGCTGAAATAAAAGCGGATCTCTTGAAATCAGAACAACTGAAGGTCAGTTAATAATTCCTTTTTTTTGGTAAACACGATTGGTTGAAATAAAAGTGGAACTCTTAAAATCAAAACAACTGAAGGTCGGTAAATAATTCCTATTTTTTTTAAACACGATTGGCTGAAACTAAAGCAGAACTTTTAAAATCACAACAACTTAAGTTCATTAAGTAATTCCTTTGATTTTTTGTTAAGCACGATTGGCTGAAATAAAAGCGGAACTCTTAAAATCACATCAACTGAAGGTCAGTAAATAATTCCTTTTGTTTTTTGTTAAACACGATTGGCTGAAATAAAATCAGAACTTTTAAAATCACAACAACTGAAATTCACTAAATAATTCCCTTTTGTTTTATTATTAAACACGATTGGCTGAAACAAAAGCGGAAATTTTTTAAATCACAGAAACTGAAGGTCAGTAAATAATTCCTTTGTTTTTTTCTTAAACACGATTGGTTGAAATAAAAGTGGAACTCTTAAAATCAAAACAACTGAAGGTCGGTAAATAATTCATATTTTTTTTAAACACGATTGGCTGAAACTAAAGCAGAACTTTTAAAATCACAACAACTTAAGTTCATTAAGTAATTCCTTTGATTTTTTGTTAAGCACGATTGGCTGAAATAAAAGCGGAACTCTTAAAATCACATCAACTGAAGGTCAGTAAATAATTCCTTTGCTTTTTGTTAAACACGATTTGCTGAAATAAAAGCGGATCTCTTGAAATCAGAACAACTGAAGGTCAGTTAATAATTCCTTTTTTTTGGTAAACACGATTGGCTGAAATAAAAGCAAAACTTTTAAAAGCACAAAAACTGAAGATCAGTAAATAATTCCTTTTGTTTTTTTTGTTAAACACGATTGGCTGATATAAAAGCGGAATTTTTAAAATCACAACAACTGAAGGTCAGTAAATAATTCTTTTGTTTTTTGTTAAACACGATTGGCTGCTACAAAAGCGGAACTTTTAAAATCACAACAATTGAAGGTCAGTAAATAATTACTTTTTTTTTTTTGTTAAACACGATTGGCTGAAACAAAAGCGGAACTTTAAAAATCACAACACATGAGGGTCAGTATATAACTCCTTTTGTTTTTTTTGTTAAGCACGATTGGATGAAACAAAAGCGGAACTTTTAACATCACAACAACTGAAAGTCAGTAAATAATTCCTTTTTTTTGTTAAACACGATTGGCTGAAATAAAAGCGGAACTATTAAAATCACAAAAACTGAAGGTCAGTAAATAATTCATTTTGTTTTTTTGTTAAACACGATTGGCTGAAATAAAAGTGGAACTCTTAAAATCATAGCAACTGAAGGTCAGTAAATAATTCCTTTGTTTTTTTTTGTTAAACACGATTGGCTGAAATAAAAGCGGATTTTTAAAATCGCAACAACTGAAGGTCAATAAATAATTCCTTTATTTTTTGTTAAACGCGATTGGCTGAAATAAAAGCGGAACTCTTAAAATTACAACAACTGAAGGTCAGTAAATAATTCCTTTTTTTTCTTAAACACTATTGGTTGAGATAAAAGCGGAACTCTTAAAATCAAAACAATTGAAGGTCAGTAAATAATTCCTATGTTTTTTTGTTAAACACGATTAGCTGAAACAAAAGCGGAACTTTTAAAATCACAACAACTGAAGTTCACTAAATAATTTTTTTTTTTTGTGAACGACGATTGGCTGAAATAAAAGCGAAACTCTTGAAATCACAACAACTGAAGGTCAGTATATAATTCCTTTGTTTTTTGTTAAACACGATTGGCTGAAATAAAAGCGGAACTTTTAAAATCACAACAACTGAGGGTCAGTAAATAATTCTTTTGTTTTTTTTTGTTAAACACGATTGGCTGAAGCAAAAGTGGAACTTTTAAAATCACAACAACTGAGGGTCAGTAAATCCTTTCTTTGTTTGTTATTTTTGTTAAGCACAATTGGCTAAAATAAAAGGGGAACTTTTAAAATCACAACAACTGAAGGTCAGTAAATAATTCCTTTTGTTTTTTTTGTTAAACATGATTGGCTGAAATAAAAGTGGAACTTTTAAAATCACAACAACTGAAGGTCAGTGAATAATTCCTTTGTTTTTTTTTTGTTAAACACGATGGGCTGAAACAAAGCGGAACTTTTAAAATCACAACAACTGAAGGTCAGTAAATAATTCCTTTCCTTTTTTGTTAAACACGATTGGCTGAAACAAAAGCGGAACTTTTAAAATCACAACAACTGAAGGTCAGTAAATAATTCCTTTGTTTTTTTTGTTAAACATGATTGGCTGAAATAAAAGAAGAACAATTAAAATCACAACAACTGAAGGTCAGTAAATAATTCCTTTTGCTTTTTTTAACACGATTGGCTGGAATAAAAGTGGAACTCTTAAAAATCACAGTAACTGAAGGTCATTAAATAATTCCTTTTTTTTTTTTTGTTAATCACAATTGGCTGAAATAAAATCGGATTTTTAAATCACAACAACTGAAGGTCAGTAAATGATTCCTTTGTTTTTTTTTCGTTAAACGCGATTGGCTGAAATAAAAGCGGAACTCTTAAAATTACAACAACTGAAGGTCAGTAAATATTTCCTTTGTAAGTTTCTTAAACACGATTGGTTAAAATAAAAGCGGAAATCTTAAAATCAAAACAACTGAAGGTAAGTAAATAATTCCTATGTTTTTTTTGTTAAACACGATTGGCTGAAAAAAAAGCGGAACTTTTAAAATCATAACAACTGAAGGTCAGTAAATATTTTTTTTGTTTTATTTTGTTAAGCACGATTGGCTGAAATAAAGGTGGAATTCTTAAAGTCACAGCAACTGAAGGTCAGCAAATAATTCATTTGTTTTTTTGTTAAAAAAACTGAAGGTCAGTAAATAATTCCTTTGTTTTTTTTGTTAAACACGATTTGCTGAAACAAAAGTGGAACTTTTGAAATCACAACAACTGAAGGTCAGTAAATGATTTTTTTTTTGGTATACACGATTGGCTGAAATAAAAGCGAAACTTTTAAAATTACAACAACTGAAGGTCAGTAAATAAACCCTTTGTTTTTTTTATAAACAAGATAGGCTGAAATAAAAACAGAAGTTTTAAAATCACAACAACTGAAGGTTCAGTAAATAATTCCTTTGCTTTTTCGGTAAACACGATTGCCTGAAACAAAAGCGGAATTCTTAAAATCACAAGAACTGAAGGTCAGTAAATAATTCCTTTGTATTTTTTTTGGTAAACACACTTGGCTAAAATAAAAGCGGAACTTTTAAAATCACAACAACTGAAGGGCAGTAAATAATTCCTTTGTTTTTTTTGTTAAACACGATTTGCTGAAATAAAGGTGGAACTCTTAAAATAACAGCAACTGAAGGTCAGCAAATTATTCATTTGTTTTTTTGTTAAAAATGACTGCGGGCGGGCCCCCCCCCACCACCGGGGCCACGGGAACGAAAGCCGGCCCCGTGTCATAAGGTCATAACTTACAACCCATACGCCCAACTTACACTTACAACCCAAACCTCAAAAGCCCTAAGGGTATAACTTACAACCCTTGCCCTGTGAGTTTTGGAGGAGTATCCTCGTCAAAATATATTTTCAATATGGAAATCAACTACGCTAAACAGAATGGCTATCTCAAAATTTTAATTGGCTGTGTTTTAGGAAATGATGAGCATGGAAGTTACCTTCCAAATGTTTACTCAGTTAGCTAGCTTCCAATCACTTTCGACAAATAAAAGGGCACAAGCCGTTCCAATTTCAAATCGAATGATCCCTTTTTGTTGTTTCTATGACAAATCCTTTGATACGAAGTGCCATGGTATAAAAAAACAATAATACATTGCGCCAACAGTAGGAGGGCCTCATGAGGTCCAGACGGGGCACTGTATATGGGCATAGAATCCTTAGGGAGAACACCTGTGCTGATGATGTGAACTGAAGTTAACTAAATAATTCCTTTTGTTTTTTTTAAACACGATTGGCTGAAATAAAAGTGGAAATCTTAAAATCACTACAACTGATGGTCAGTAAATAATTCCTTTGTTTTTTGTTAAACACGATTGGCTGAAATAAAAAAGAAACTCATAAAATCACAACAACTGAAAGTCAGTAAATAATTCCTTTGTTTTTTTTCTTAAACACGATTGGCTGAAATAAAAGCGGAACTCTTGGAATCAGAACAACTGAACGTCAGTAAATAATTCCTTACTTTGTTAAACAGGATTGGTTGAAATAAAAACGGATGTTTTAGAATCACAACAACTGAAGGTCAGTAAATAATTCCTTTGTTTTTTTGTTAAACACGATTGCTTGAAACAAAAGCGGAACTCTTAAAAAACAACAACTGAAGGTCAGTAAATAATTCCTTTGTCTGACACGATTGGCTGAAATAAAAGTGGAACTTTTAAAATCGCAACAACTGAAGGTCAGTAAATAAATCAAAACAACTGACGGTCAGTAAATAATTCCTATGTTTTTTTTTGTTAAACACGATTGGCTGAAATAAAAGTGGAACTTTTAAAATCACAACAACTGAAGGTCAGTAAATCATTCCTTTGTTTGTTTTTTTTGTTAAACACAATTGGCTAAAATAAAAGCGGAGCTTTTAAAATCACAACAACTGAAGGTCAGTAAATAATTCCTTTTGTTTTTTTTTGTTAAACATGATTGCCTGATATAAAAGCGAAACTTTTAAAATCACCACAACTGAAGGTCAGTAAATAATTCCTTTGTTTGTTTTTTGTTAAACACAATGGTCTGAAACAAAACGGATCTTTTAAAATCACAACAACTTAAGTTCAGTAAATGATTTCTTTTCTTTTTTTGTTAAACACGATTGACTGAAATAAAATTAGAACTTTTAAAATCACAACAACTGAAGGTCAGTAAATAATTCCTTTGTTTTTTTTGTTAAACATGATTGGCTGAAATAAAAGCGGAACATTTAAAATCACAACAACTGAAGGTCAGTAAATAATTCCTTTTGCTTTTTTTAACACGATTGGCTGGAATAATAATTCCTTTGTTTTTTTGTTAATCACGATTGGCTGAAATAAAATCGTATTTTTAAATCACAACAACTGAAGGTCGGTAAATGATTCCTTTGTTTTTTTTTTGTTAAACACGATTGGCTGAAATAAAAGCGGAACTATTAAAATCACAACAACTGAAGGTCAGTAAATATTTCCTTTGTAAGTTTGTTAAACATGATTGGTTAAAATAAAAGCGGAAATCTTAAAATCAAAACAACTGA
This sequence comes from Artemia sp. Qi Xiang Cuo, assembly GCF_049724085.1. Taxonomy (NCBI): domain Eukaryota; kingdom Metazoa; phylum Arthropoda; class Branchiopoda; order Anostraca; family Artemiidae; genus Artemia; species Artemia sp. Qi Xiang Cuo. The sequence continues at coordinate 10,835,932 of NC_142808.1, read as the reverse complement.
AGGTCAGTAAATAATTCCTATGTTTTTTTTGTTAAACACGATTGGCTGAAACAAAAGTGGAACTTTTAAAATCACAACAACTGAAGGTCAGTGAATAATTCATTTTTTTTTTAAACACGATTGGCTGAAACAAAAGTGGAACTTTTAATATCACAACAACTGAAGGTCAGTAAATGATTTATTTTTTTGGTATACACGATTGGCTGAAATAAAAGCGGAACCCTTAAAATCAGAACATATGAAGGTCAGTAAATAATTCCTATTTTTGGTAAACACGATTGGCTGAAATAAAAGCGAAACTTTTAAATTCATAATAACTGAAGGTCAGTAAATAATTCCTTTGTTATTTTGTTAAACATGATTGCCTGAAACAAAAGCGGAACTCTTAAAATAACAACAACTGAAGGTCAGTAAATAATTCCTTTGTTTGTTTTTTTTTGTTAATCACGATTAGCTGAAATAAAAGTGGAACTTTTAAAATCACAACAACTGAAGGTCAGTAAATAATTCCAATGTTTTTTTTTGTTAAAAACGATTGGCTGAAATAAAAGTGGAACTCTTAAAATCAAAACAAATGAAGGTCAATAAATAATTCCAATGTTTTTTTGTTAAAAACGATTGGCTGAAACAAAAAAAAACTTTTAAAATCACAACAACTGAAGTTAACTAAATAATTCCTTTTGTTTTTTTTTAAACACGATTGGCTGAAATAAAAGTGGAAATCTTAAAATCACAACAACTGAAGGTGAGTAAATAATTCCTTTGTTTTTTGTTAAACACGATTGGCTGAAATAAAAGCGGAACTCTTGGAATCAGAACAACTGAACGTCAGTAAATAATTCCTTACTTTGTAAAACAGGATTGGTTGAAATAAAAGCGGATGTTTTAGAATCACAACAACTGAAGGTCAGTAAATAATTCCTTTGTTTTTTTGTTAAACACGATTGCTTGAAACAAAAGCGGAACTCTTAAAAAACAACAACTGAAGGTCAGTAAATAATTCCTTTGTCTGTTTTTTTTTTGTTAAATACGATTGGCTGAAACAAAAGCGGAACTTTTAAAATCACAACAACTGAAGGTCAGTAAATAATTCCTTTTGTTTTTTTTGTTAAACACGATTGGCTGAAATAAAAGCGGAACTTTTAAAATCAAAAAATCTGAAGGTCAGTAAATAATTCATTTGTTTTTTTTTGTTAAGCACGATTATCTGAAACAAAAGCGGAACTTTTAAAATCACAACAACTGAAGTTCACTAAATAATTCCTTTTGTTTTATTGTTAAACACGATTGGCTGAAAAAAGCGAAATTCTTAAAATCACAACAACTGAAGGTCAGTAAATAATTCCTTTGTTTTTTTCTTAAACACGATTGGTTGAAATAAAAGCGGAACTCTTAAAATCACAGCAAGAGAAGGTCAGTAAATAATTCCTTTGTTTTTTTGTTAAACAGGATCTGCTGAAACATAAAAGGAACTTTTAAAATCACAACAACTGAAGGTCTGTAAATAATTCCTTTGTTTTTTTTTTGTCAAACATGATTGACTGAAACAAAAGCAGAACTTTTAAAATCACAACAACTGAAGGTCAGTGAATAATTCCTTTGCTTTTTTTGTTAAACACGATTGGATGAAACAACAGTGGAACTTTTAAAATCAAAACAAATGAAGGTCAGTATGTAACTCCTTTTGCTTTTTTTGTTAAACACGATTGGCTGAAACAAAAGCGGAACTTTTAATATCATAACAACTGAAGGTCAGTAAATAATTCCCTTGTTTTTTTGTTAAACACGATTGGCTGAAACAAAAGCGGAACTTTTAAAATCACATGAACTGAAGGTCAGTAAATAATTCCTTTGTTTTTTTTTGTTAAATACGATTGGCTGAAATAAAAGCGGAACTATAAAAATCACAAAAACTGAGGGTCGGTATATAATTCCTTTTTGTTTTTTTTTGTTAAACACGATTGGCTGAAATCAAAGTGGAACTCTTAAAATCACAACTGAAGGTCAGTAAATAATTCCTTTGTTTTTTTTTGTTAAACACGATTGGCTGAAATAAAAACGGAACTCTTAAAATCACAAAAACCTAAGCTCACCAAATAATTCCTTTTGTTTTATTGTTACACATGATTGGCTGAAATAAAAGAGAAATTCTTAAAATAACAACAACTAACTGAAGGTCAGTAAATAATTCCTTTGTTTTTTGTTAAACACGATTGGCTGAAACAAAAGTGGAACTTTTAAAATCACAACAACTGAAGGTCAGCAAATAATTCCTTTTGTTTGTTTTGTTAAACACGATTGGCTGAAATAAAAAAGGAACTCTTAAAATCACAACAACTGAAGGTCAGTAAATGATTTCTTTTTTTTGGTATACACGATTGGCTGAAATAAAAGCGAAACTTTTAAAATTACATCAACTGAAGGTCAGTAAATAAACCCTTTGTTTTTTTTTGTTAAACAGGATGGGCTGAAATTAAAACGGAAGTTTTAAAATCATAACAACTGAAGGTTCAGTAAATAATTCCTTTGTTTTTTCGGTAAACACGATTACCTGAAACAAAAGCGGAATTATTAAAATCACAAGAACTGAAGGTCAGTAAATAATTCCTTTGTTTGTTTTTTTTGGCAAACACAATTGGCTAAAATAAAAGCGGAACTTTTAAAATCACAACAACTGAAGGTCAGTAAATAATTCCTTTGTTTTTTTTTTGTTAAACACGATTGGCTGAAATAAAGGTGGAACTCTTAAAATCACAGCAACTGAAGGTCAGCAAATTATTCATTTGTTTTTCTGTTAAACATGACTGCGGGCGGGGCCCCCCCGACCACCGGGGCCACGGGAACGAAAGCTGGCCCCGTGTCATAAGGTCATAACTTGCAACCCATACGCCCAACTTACACTTACAACCGAAACCTCATAAGCCCTAAGGGTATAACTTACAACCCTTTCCCTGTGAGTTTTTGAGGAGTATCCTCGTCAAAATATATTTTCTATATGGAAATCAACTACGCTAAACAGAATGGCTATCTAAAAATTTTTATTGGATGTGTTTTAGGAAATGATGAGCATGGAAGTTACCTTCCAATTGGTTACTCAGTTAGTTAGCTTCCAATCACTTTCGACAAATAAAAGTGCACAAGCCGTTCTAATTTCAAATCGGATGATCCCTTTTCTAACGGGGGGTTTTCTTCTTAAAAATCTTGTTGATAGTTTGCTTCTATTGAGGGGGATTTCAAAACGACTAATTCTTATATCTTCTTCTTTTGAGGTTTCCCAATGGAGAATTACCGATTAATTTATTCAATAGGAAATTTAGTTAAGCTCTTGGTTAGCGGTCCGTGAGTGGGTTACCTGAGTGGAGGCTGAACTTCTAGAGTGGGGAGCTTAATCTAGGAGTACATGTAGGGAGCTTATATTAACGACCATACTGAGTCGACATCAGATTGATGAGTTTCAGTTTCCCTTAGGAGCGAGGGGAGCCACAAGGACTAACGAGCTTGAGAAATATTAACACAAGAGAATAAAATAAAATAGTAATGCATTAATTGTTACTTACATAATAGTCGCAGAGTTCTTGGTTGTATCAATAAGTTAGCAACACAGGTCTCTAGTACAAATCGTAACTGAGACGAAATAGATCAAAGTTTATACACTGCAAAAGTTTGTTACAACACGATCATGGTAAAAACTCTCCTAAGACTGAACTAAACACTAAGACTGAACTAAAACTGCAAAAGGACTGACCCGAATTTGGTAAGTCCTAACTATCTATCCTCTGCGATTTTGCCGGAGGTTACGTTTAGGCGTTGTTAAAGGTGTATTTTTTCAGTCCCTACTGGCTGCACTATTTGCCCTACATTCCTATTGGTCAGGCTTGCACCAATGGGCTACTTGGGTTTAATTAAAGTTTATGACTTTTAAGACATCACTCTGGAATTTTTCTAGCAACTAAAAATTCTACACTGCAATATTTTGCTAGCAGGTGATCGCTTAATTTATGACTTTTAAGCTATCGCTTTGGAATTTTTTCGAACTACCAAAGTTTTATATTGTAACATTTTCCCAGCAGGGTGTCGCTTAATTTTCAGAGACTTATATTTTATTTCTTTGAAAATTGGTAAAGGATAATACAATTTAATTGCACTAAGATACCCAGTTTTAAATTTAGTCTCCAGAACAATGCAATTAGCTTAAGCAAATATATTTTGCATCTCGAGTGACTACATTTTTTTGTATTGTAACTCTTACTTTGTTGACAGTTTGGTATTTTTGAGCTTTCATTATTTGAACACAGGTGTTGGTCACCTGTCGTATAAGATTTGGTCAAGCTAATATTTATTGGATACTTTGGAGACGGGGAGTCGGGTTTACTTGTTACATTTTCTGTGGGAAAGATTTTTTGTTTGATTAGCTACGTTTATTTCAGTATTTTAAATTGAACGCTTGATATTTGTTTGATTTGTAGGTTACTTGAATTTTCCGATCTACATTTTTTGGTGATGTTACTTTACTGGGGTAACTTTAATTGGGGAATTTTGATGTATATTTTTTTGAGAATCTATCCCATTACATATCATCCATCCCATCTTTAACGATGTCCTCATCGTTGTATGCTCTCCTCCCACTTTCTAATTTGATTTTTTTTTTTTTATTATTCAAAAGAATTTATTTTGTGCTAATTACTTGAATTAGTACTTTGATAATATTCATATATTTTTTTTTTTACATATACCTGATTGCTCTACTAGACTATACATGTAACAATGTCACTTTTAAAGTTCAAGGCCTACTCACTCGATTTGGCGAAGGGGCCAAAGAGTTTTTGCATTAGGTTATGTGATTATATAGTAATTATTATTTCCTCCACCTAACACTAAGTTTACCTTCACCTGATACGATTATCTAATCACTGAACATGGTACATTTTTGTCTTTTCTAACACTCGACTATACTTTCACCTTACGCTATAATGACACGATTAAATTTTTATTCCTTCACCTGATATGCTAATACTTCTACTTAGTTTTAACCTATCTAAGTTCGGCTTTAATAATTGTTTTATTACTTCACGTCCACCTGACGTTATATAGGCACGATTATATTATTATCCCTTCACCTAATATTAAAATTCCTTCACCTGATGTTCTAATACTCCTACATGGCTCCAACTAGTTAAGTTCCGCTTATGTAATTACTTCATTATTTAACGTGGTACATATTCGCTACTTCTAATGCTAGTTTATACTTCCACCTGACACTATGTTGGTACGATAGGTAATTGACTTCAAAGACATATAACTACTTCTAAAACATCTAACTATATCTAAATTTTTAACACACTAAAATTAAGATAATTTGCAAAAAAAAGTTTGACACATTAACTGATTTTAATATTATTGTCTGATTGCAACACTGAGCTTATGTAATTTACACTGATTTTCATTTCTATTATGAAAAGCTCTTTATGTTCATTAAAGTTATTAGCTAGATACATAAGATTTCACACTTACTTCATCATTCTACGTGTCTATATTACTCACATAGCTATCACTCTTACTTTGGGCTTCCATTCAATTAATTACTGAGTTGGCTAATTGTTCATGGTTTGTCATCTTGGTGTTTTTCTTCCTGTCACTCGTTCTTTGGAATAAGTGTTTATGTTGTCCGCAAGTATGACTGTATGCACAAAATTGTCCGTGCGTGGTTTCTTACGTCATATACGAGGGGTTGATGTTGTAGATTCGTTGAAATGTCTATTAGGTACATAACCCTTGAGGAATTGATTACACGAAATGGGTATCTTGGTCGCTAGCTGGGTATCTCTCCTTTGACACGGTTTGGCCGGGGAAAATCAAATACTCGTACAGTCTATGTTTCCCGTAAATTTTTCACGCTCAGTCCATTTTTTATTTGGACTATGGGCCGTGTTTCTACGTTTAACGTTAACTATGGCAGGATCAAAACTTGATCTTAGAGCCTTGGCTCGACGCATTGTCTTTGATTACCCGTTAAATGATACACAATCATTGAGTGCTTAATATGGAGATTAAAACAATAATAACTGGTTGGTTCTCTTCTCTGATCGCTTCGTTTTGGGAAAATTTCAGCACGTACAGTTTATATTTCCCATTAAATTGATCATGTTTGGTTCTTTTTCTCATGGATGATGGTTTGGTTTTACGACATCTAGTAATGATTGGATAGAGTCAAAACTTAAGCTTTTGATCTTGGTTAACATATTGTCTCTGATATGAAGCTTAAGATATATAGTTTGAGGAACTGACTCTAGGGTTATTCTTGGTGCTCCAAATATTAAATCTTAAGGACCTTGCCGTCTAAGGATAGTTGTTAGACGGGTATTTATGCAGTTTTACGACATGACTGGTCGAGGCGGTTCTTTAGGTAATCATTAATTCAGGTATATATTTATGTATAGGGTCCTTGGTTCCAGTCACAGCTTGAGGTAAAATTACCTGGTATAGGGTTCTTGGGATTTGGATTTGTGATCAGGGTATCGTCTTCGGATACTTCCTTGGTGAGTACTTGTCGGTGGTTGATGAATGATGAAAGTAGATGCTACTGGGTTGTATCCGTGTTGCATGCTGGTACACCACAATTAATCTGCACTGATTACTTTGCTTCCTAGAATAGAAATATCTGGGCAGAATCATATGCTCTTTACAATTGCATAAGTTAAAACATATATAACAACAATATATGGTTTTCATGTTATTCTGCGTGGACAATTTTTTTGAAATAATAGTCATGATCAGTGGTATTAATAACATCAATTTAGTACAGGTACAATTAAACACAACGCTAAAAAATAAGGGCAGATTTCATGCTTTCATGCATGTTGCCGCAATCATTAGATTATTATCATATAAATAAGGTAATCATTAGAAAAATGATTATGTTAAAAAATAATAACACTATAAAATTTTCAAGATTGGTGACTATGTGTACACGTATATATGTGCATTTGGTACATATTCAATATTCAATACATTTTTTAAATATTATTTAACGCTCATACTTTTCTATTATACTACTATTTGCGAAGTAGGCAATATGGTTTAAATGAGAGGTCTTGGTTTACTATAAATTTACAAGTCTTTATTGTCTATGCGTGTTCATACCGCTTAAGAAATATGTCTTTTGCAGCCGCATGGGTCTGCAAAATCAAAAAAAAATAAGTGAAAATTTGGGATTGGACATGGTACGAATGAGGACCTCTTTTCTCATTCGCTCAATCATATCCTCCCTTATTTTTATTTTTTTTACCTTAAGGGTTATCAGGGAGTTCTGGGGTTAGATTTTGCATCTTACTCTGCTCTATGTGAACTGACTTTTCTCTTTTTCTACGTGTTATTCTCAACACTCCTTCATAATTTAGACTCAATGCGATTCGTATAGAATATGAGATTATGAATACGAATACTATTGTCAGGAGGGTATTCCACCAAAAATTTGTTGAAAATAGTCCGTATCTATTTTCTACACATATTAGTCTTTGTTCTTCATTGGTAAATAGGGGAATTTGAGAGTCTAAGGCTTCTTTTATTTTTGTTAGTGGTAAGGTTCCCTTGATATTCTCTATTTTTGACCATACTTGGTTTTTACTTCTTCCTTATCAATATTGGGAATTGTATACGATAGATTGACTGGTTTGAAGTTGTTTATCTTAGGACTTATTATATTGGTGCTTGTTGTTATGAGTGGTGTTTGCACCGTGGCTTCCTTGGTCACCAGTCGGCATCCTTGCTTTATTGTTATTGTTCCCACGTCTTGTAATAGTAGTTCAGTTCTGTAGCTTGGATCGATTCTCTCTGTGTTATTATAACATGAGACAGTCCCAACTGTTTCTTTTGGAACAGAAAACAGCCACAAATCATTTCTAAGGTGGATGAATATTTCTATTTTAGTACTGCCTACTAGCGCCTTGTATGTGTTGGGAATTTCCTCTTGTTGGGTTTCCTTTAAAAATATATCCAACATACATGATCCGGGTTTTACATTGAAAATGGGTAATGTTAGTTGACACACTAGGTTTTTGAATGCTACACATTCCTTTAGGTCTTGTGGATTTGCTAAGGCATATTTTCTCCTATCTTGATCGACTAGCAAGTATTCCGCTTCGGGGGTGATAGTCATGAACGAATTGGTTGTACCTATATTGGCTGGAAACGTGGAAATTTTATACAAGTCATATATTGATTGTTGATTTATTAACGGGATTGTTATTACTGCAAACAATTGTTCGTTTATTTCTGTGATGTGAACCTTCAGCTTGGTGTAGTAGTTAAATAAGTTTGCTATTTTCGGTTCTATTGGTAGGTGTAGTCCGAACGTTAAATGTGTTTTTATTTCATCCAAGATACTTTTTAGGTTCGAAGGATCCACTAGGTCGTGCGACAATGTTTCTCCGGTAAGGGCAAATAATGCAAATTCAAATTTGCTAACGTCAGTAGCCAGGTTAAGTAATGACATTGTCACTATGTCTAGTGATACCATGGTGAGGCTTGAATCGGTAATCACACGATCTACTTCATTTTTTAAGTAATTCATTATGTTTACTGTTTTTGATATTTTTTTTTAAATTGCCTCAATTTTGTCTCTTTGGTAATTGGCTATACTGGCTTGTATTTTTTGGACATGTAAGGTTACGTTCATGGCGTTATTTAGTTTTCCTACGTTTTGCCTTAGGATATTTAGGTCTTCTTCAGTTGAAAGGCCAAACAAGCATGAGGCTAATTCTCCCACGATAGGTATTAGACTAGCTGATCTTCTATATTTGCTTTTTCGAAAAAATACTTCGAAGATTCTCGTGGTACTTTGTTTTAACTTTTGTATTTCTGTATTGAACAATTCAAATAGTGCTTGCAGTCTCTGTCTATATAATATTAGGAAGGATTGGTGAATTGATACTCTTAGAGCGTTTTTCTCGTTTAGTTCAGGTAATGGTTCGATATCTTCCTTTGCTGGCTCATCGGCCATTGCTAATCTAGCACATGTACGTTTACCGTCTATTGTCCAACATTTCTTGTGTGGGTAATCATCTTCTTCATCCTTTTTAATTTTATCTTTCTTTTCTGCTGGTTTAATTACCTGTACCTTTATCATTTGCATTTCTGTTTGCCTTATAGTGAGTCTTGCTCTTAAACCTATAGTAAATATGCCACTCGACTAGGTGCTGTAATACATGGGTCCGGTTGACCAAGTCCATGTTGTATTTATCGTGGGTATTCAATAAGTTATTGTGGTCAAAATTTTAGGTGATTCCTTGCTAAGTGCGGTTATTTCTGGGGCTGTGCTTGTCGTAGTTTCCAACATTGAAGATTGTATATCTCTTACTGGAGTGTCATACGTAGGCGTGGTTGTTTTGGTGGCTTTTCTTTTTCTTTCGGTAGCCTTTTTATTTTTATCATTTTGTTGTGTATTTGAGAATTTTAATTACTTTAGGTTAATAATTTGCTTGTAATCCTTTTCCTTTGTGAGTTTTGATATTATTCGCTTCGTAATATTTTGTTCGGCATGATTTTGCCATAATTCCTTGAGGAAGGTCCATAGGCTCGGTAATTCATTTAACATGGCGTAATTCCCGTCATAGAGTTTATTTTTCTTAGAAGTTGCCAAGAGGGAATCGGTAGTATATTTTGCTGTAGTATGCTCTATTATAGATCCGTCAATACTGCTTAATTCTCTTTTTCTCCTGTTTCCTATATTGTTAGTTCCTAAAGCTTTGTCAATTTCTGCCATTTTCTTGTCAAAATCGTCCACTATGAATTTTGTCTTTAGTTTGGGAAGAATGGGGGGTAGATTTCCTTTATTTTCCTTATGGTGCATGTCTTTCGTGGTCTGCAAGCTTTTATCTGATTTTAAAAATTGGAATATGGAATCCTTTAATTCATTGGTGTTTTTCTCCAGTCTCATTACCTGTTGAAACAGGGTTTCAAACGGTTTAGGATCCAGTTTCATGAATATTTTCCAGGCATTGTGGCTTGCAAGTAACGAGTTCTCATGTTTGAAGATTATTCCATGTTTTACGATGTCTTGGGCTATAGTTTGGGAAATGAAGATTGTTATGATCTTTGTTATCCACATCCTTTTTTGCTGTTTCTGGAATTAATATTTAATTAGACATTATACAGAATGACTTCTTATGATTGATTATTGAACGAGGACTCAGATTTTTATTATTTGTTCTATCTTTTTTTTTGGGGGGGGGACAAGGTACTGGTTTGATATTATATTTTTACTATCTTATAATAATCTCTGTGGTCCGAAGGAAACAAGGTGATATTAAGACTTGTTGTCGTTTAATTTGTTACATTGCTTATGGTCATCGCACTGTTGATTCTTAAGCTGGGGGATAGGTATTTTAATTTTTTTTGCGTAAGAATTTTTCCTTCCACGTAATAGGTTGGTTTACTTATTTCGGTTGGCGCATTTTTTTTGATTTTTTAGTTACTTTTGATTTTGCTACATAGGTTTTTATTCTTTTAAATATAATTTCATTTTTCATTGCGCGGTATATTGCACTTTTTGGATTATATAGATACTGCTTATAATATCTTATTTCTTGGAGGGGGTCATGGTTACCTTGATATTTTACACAATTTGGGTTTGCTTCAATTTTGTAAACTAATTTTTGCTTTCTACATTTGTCAAGGAGCAATAAATCTGTCTGACAAGGACCTTTAACATACCAGTATCGAATTTTATATTGTTTTTGTAACTTTCTTATTTCATGTTGAACTAAATAAAGGTACTTGCCCTTTCTGCCGTTATATTTTATTCCTAATTTGCCTCTTGCTGGTCTATATTTGGGCGTATTTGCTAGACGTAATCCGAAGATATATGATCCTATGTTGTATTCTCTTAAGTCGTACTTCATATCCCATTTTTTCGCGAAGACTTCTTTCCCTGATTTATCCACAATAATCATTGCCGCTCAGTATACAATATTCACCTTTGCATGTTTAATGCATATGACTCTGTGTCGATAATTTCCTTGGCCATTATTCTGAAATAAGAGGTAGTTTCTATTGATATTTGATTAATTTATAACCTACTTTTTTTTTCAAGATTGGTTATGATTATGGTACACCCTAGGTCGAAGTCAAACTACCTTTTCACCAGCATTTCCTCAATACATCAGTTACTAATTCGTTCGACCATAACTTACTTAAAGCTCCATGTTAACCAATGATGAATATTTACTTTGTGTGGAAAAACAAGGCAACTTTAGGTTGAAGTTGAACTACTTTTTCACCGGTGCCACCTTGCACCTGGCTATTTGTATGTTCGAACATAGTATCATTCCTAAAGTTCCGTACTCTAGTTTAACGACTTTGCGGTCGCATTATAGTTTTAAAAGTATAAAGATTTTCGAGAAACTACCTTTTTGTCAATATATTGATAATTTATTTAGACCTTGTGATATATACACTAATTCGTAGTTCCATAAATATTAGCACAATACTGGTTTATAATGCATTGTTTTATATTAATTGATTTTCATAGCTATAACACTTCAGGTAATATTACAGGGTTCTTTCATCATTCATTTTAACAAGATTATTTATATATACAGTTTCTCCCACTGAGGTTGGGTTTTAATTTCAATATGGGTGCATCATCCGGCAGAGCCGCCTTTGAATTTGGAGATTTAAGCATATCTAGTAGTCGATAATCTTCCCATGAAGAAACATTGGGGCTGAGAAATTGAAGTTCAAATACTATGTCATTTTTACCGTTTTCAGGCATATTTAGGAACATTAAATACACTAAAAGTTGGTTTGGGAGGTGCAGGCCTTCCAGAGTAGCGGTTATGTCATTCCTTCGCATATTTTGACGAATGACCTTCCGGCACAGCTGAGATAATGACAATGGGTCATTTATTATTTTCACTACAGAGAAACTTAAATTTACGTGCGATTGGCAACAGCACAATTGCTCACGCACGATTACGTCCAACCCAGGGACTATTTTTCTTCCAAAATTTTCATCTTCTTGGAAGAAATTCAGGGTTATTTTCTTTATGTCTTTATAATCTCTTGGGGTAACCTGGAAAATTGCAAATCCCATGGAAGGGTTTATCGGATTTAGATATGTGTTATTTACACAATTAACGTATAAGATTTTAAGAAAGTTTTCACCTTCTAACATATGTCCTTGGTCTATTAATATAGAGAGAATCTTAATGGGCCAAATTGTAGTTATATTATTATCATCTTGATTGTACCAAATATTGTCGGCAATATATTTAGACAACGAGCTATACTTTTTTGCTGGGATATGTTGCACTAAGATTCGGAAGGCCAGATTGGCACTTCGTCTAGTGTGCTCTAGTGTTCTTGTCATCGCACGTGCGCTAAAATTATATAATACTAGGCTTGCCGTTAATCTTAGGATTATTCTTGGTTCCAACATAGTTTTTTGAGATTTTAGAAGATAATATAGTTTTGGACAGTCAAGATTTTCTACTGCTTTAATAAGTTCCTCTTCTTTCATTAAATTGTCAATATGTCCCCATTCCCTTAACGGGGCATTAATATTGTCTACGCTATGTCTTATCTTAAGATTCCATAAGATTGTATTTTCCCGTCTACGATTATTTAATTGTTGATGGCTTGGGTATCTTATCATGGTTGCTACTTTGATTGTTTTACTAGATTTTAGGTTCAATATAAGCACATACCCTTTGGTTACGTGTTCCGGCGTTTCTCTTAATTCGTGGTCGATGGTTACTTACACACCGTATCTGCAAAGGTGTCTTTATGTAAGACTTATCAGTAATTATGAAATAAGTTAACTAAATAGGAAAGTGGCTGCAACGATTAAGGTAGAGTAATAGATTAATTAGATGCCTTTAATTTGATTACCTTTGTTATTAAGTTTAGCTGTATTTAATTCACTCCTTTAGTTTTTGGTATTTAAATTTCACTGGTATTCTTGGGTTCCCTTTTCCACTTTAGTTGATTTTTGTAAGAAATACTCCGTAAGGGCGTCTGCTCACAAAATAATCAACCGTGCGCCTACGCCCTTAATAGGTATTCCCCACGCGTCGGACTTCTTGCCCATCTTCATTCCAGATTACCGTATGGTCACTTGTGTTATTACATTTTAAATAGTGAGGGTTAGGTATGGTACTTTTAGCAAGTCGTATAGTTAATTTTACTAATATTTGTGGCGCTGTTCTTTCTGTTCTGGTTTTATTTTGTAAGAGATACCCTCACCCTGCACGCCCACCCCAAACAATCAACAGGAAAGGCTTACAGGGCAAAAGTATTCCCCACGTATCAGACCTCGTCGCCTTTTTCACTTCATATTCTTTCACAGTCACTTTGTCGTCACATTATTTTCCTATGTTAGGGATGATTTGGGGTAATTCTTGCGGGTCACTTTTTATACAAAAAAAATTTATTGCCACTTTGGGAACGTACAGTGTACTACTACTGATTTCTAATAAACAATAAAAAAAATTTTTATTGTCACCTTGGAAACGTATAAGGTACTACTATTGACTTTTAGTTAAGGGTCTTCTTCTCCTGCTTTAAGTGTTTTTTTTTTTTTTTTTTTTTACCGTGCTAAGCGCATGAAGTACTATTACTGCTACTTTATATAGCACTATTACTTAATTAGTTCCGTCTACTCTGATTAAAATATTTATTAATTTATTTTATGCAGCTTTTTACATACCTAATCAAAGGGATTAATTTATTTTATATTGAATGCGATTCGTTCCTAATGTGTTGTTTTGGTAGCTATTTAATATTGCTATTTGGTTCTGGTCGAACTGTGTGAAGAGTCGCGCATTGCTATTTACCTACTTCTTTTTAAATTACGTAAGGATAAATTCCCTATTTTAGCATACTGTAGAATAATGCTAAATTGGTGGGGTACAAAAGTTTGTTAGTCAAAGTAAAATTCCCCGCTCGAACGAGTTAAAGGTAGGCTTATTTATTTTTCAGGTGTCAACTTATTCTTTCCTCGTGGCGGAGTTAACGCCACGTGGTAGAGATATTTGTCATTGAGTGTGGGTTTACCTAAAAAAAAATTTGACGGGACGTAATAAGTTTAATTTTCCTTGTACTTTTTAAATGAAATTAAGATATATTTATGCTTTGTAGCGTATTTGTTGAAGGGTAGGAACCGATTTAGTCTAATTCGGGTGCAATAATTCACCACAAGATACAATTTATGTTATAAGGTTGTTGGAAATGCTATAGAAGAACATGGCAATCAAATCAAAACGCGTTGTTTAAAGCTTGATTGATTTAAGTTTTCCTGAAAGCCAGATCATTACGCGCAAGGAGTTGTCTTATGTGGCGGTCTTGTTATATAATAAAAATAGATTATTTTCAATCATAACCCTTCTGGGTCATCGTAGGGCATATTATCCCTATTTAGGGGGCGACTAGATTGGAATCTGCGGATTGGCCCGATTTTCGCCTAAGAGTGCGCAAATAATTACGTTTAGCTGTTTTCTTTTTTTTTTCGCATTGATTATGTTTCAGCACTTTTTTGTGATAGGGGTTGTGCCACATGGCGCAGGTATAATGTTATCAAGAATTTCACAGGTATATGTTTTATGTTTAAGATGGTCTAAAAAGAATTCGCTGAAAAAAAATTTTTTTTTTACTTTGCGGCACTATACGTTATGCCACGGACGTGCCGCACATGTGTGCTGCGCAACTGTAAAAAAAAAAGGGGGGGGCTCGTGATTTTGATTTGAATATTACCCATTTCACCTGTAGTTCCTTTTCCTTGGGGTTTTATTGATATTCTTTACTAGGTCAGCATCCTATAGGAGCTTGATTGAAAGAGAGAGCTTGAAAATTTAGTTTTATTTTATCTTTTGATTCAGAGTCTTTGAAACATGTTTCAGGTCAAAGGGCAAGAGTACTTTACAGAAGTTAAGATCTATTTACTCGTTCTTCTTTATGGCTTAACTTTCGCCTAATTACTTTAGACATTACCCTTGAATTTTTATATATACACTCACATAACTTTAAGTTTTTCAGTTAAGAATATTTGTTCCTTAGTGGACAGAACTTAGCTCTTGTAAATATGTGTGACTAATCATATTATATTCCTTGTTTGGGGGAATAGGGATTTGCGGGGGCTAAAGGCTGTGACTTTTTATAAGGTTAGTAAATCTATTAAGTATTATTTTTCTACAGGTATATGCGAGAAACAAATTTTGAGAGAAAAAAAAAATTATGTTAATCATTGCATTATTTGGTCTGTGAACGAGTTTAGTTATTTGGTCTGCGAACAAGTTTAGCGTATAGCATATGCCTGATCCCTGGATTAACGATGAATGGTCTTATTGGTAGACTCGCCATATTTTATCTATTCTAGTCTTGCGGCTCTAATTCGCTGCTGCCGCTTTTTCTAAGAAATTTTCCAGCTACACTTATTAATACAATTGGCGTTTTTTTTTTTTGACTATTTTATCCTTCACTTAGCGGCTCAATAGCGATAACGTCATTATTGTTAATATAAGCACTTACACAATTACAGTTACAATTACTTATACAATTACTGTTTACCTTGGACGTTGGTTATAGTTTTTGTTCATGGTACCGCTGTTTTTGATAGCGGAGCGCTTCTTCGATAAAGGGTCATCGCAAGTAGAAGAAAAAAAATAAAAAAAATAAATTAATTCCTCTCTCTTTTGCTTTAGCCTGTCTTACTCGTGTTTCGCAGGTACGCTATTATACGATTTTGTTAACTATTTGCGTATTTTCTTGATTAAGGAAGGTTTATTTTATCATTCAAGCTGTTTAATCTGCACGAATGATACAAAATTAGTTTCAACATTACAGAGATTACTTGTTGAAACAATATTATTTATGGTTTTATCATACCGGGCTCAGAGATATGTTAATTAGTGTTCGACTACGCCATTACAGGAATTAAGCTAAACAGATTGTTTAAGTTGCTCGATGATAAAAGTCTCCTTTTTTTTGTTTTTGTATTTTTTTGTATCTGGGGACACGCCTCCTATTAAAGATTGTATGGCATCTCTACGGTTCAAAATTTATGCACGAGATCGGTATTTATATTTTACAATTTTGGTTTACTTTTCGCTTACGGGTTTATTACGTTGAATTTCTGACGATAGTTTTCTTTTTGAAAGAGAATTCTATATTTATTTTATATTTTCTTGATTATACTGCATCATTCTATGACCAATATATGATCAACTATCTGAAAAAAAAAATGCCGAGACTTCTAATAGAGGAAACAAAAGAGAAATCTTTAGTTCCTACGAAAGGACTTATCCCTTACTGAAATGTCCTATTACGTTTCTATAGGCTGAAGTCTACCTATCGAATTTAGTATTATAAATTCTACTATTTTAATTTATGTATAATTTTTATAGGGATTTTATATAGAATTTATTTATTTTTTTTTTTTTTTTTTTTTTTTATCCTTGCGAACTATTTTTGCGTTTCTTAAGGTTACTAAAATTTTCATTTTACATCGATTTTCTAGCAATTATTTTTCTTTATTCATTTAGGTTTCGGAATGGAACTTTGTATTATTTTATTTATTTTCTGTTATATATTTTTGATATCAATTTTTGATAGCAAGCTATATTATTTTTTTTTTTTATAATCTCCTCATTTTTATCAGGGCCAATTTTTTTGCTGCGAGGGTCTTGATATTTGAGAAACATCTTGGTATGGTAAGCTAATTCTTAGTTTTTAGGCGAATAGACTATCAATTATAGGTATGCAATTAACTCAGAGTACACGATATCACACGGGTCAAATATTTTTCTTGTTAATAAAGAAATGAAAAGTGAATACTATTTAACTCGAGGCAAATATTCTTATGTGATTTGGTTATACTACCGTAAATATTAGTGATCTCAACTATGTTTGGAAATCGTGGGCTTTGATTATGATTATGTAGGCCCCTTATTTTTTGCTGACTTTTATCTGGAAGAATACTTCTAATTGCTACTGGCGCTAGAGCCTTTTCGAGTTTTATTGTAAGAATTGGTTGCTAATCAATTGTGAAAATTGGTTGCAAAAAAAAATCGTGCGACTTATCTTGCTCGATTTTAGGAAAATAGATTTGTGAGGTCTTGTGTATGAGAAAGGACTTGAAGGAATAGTAATGACTGCCTTTGTTGTTCCGATTGATTAAGAATTTTTTGTCTATAATAACGAAAATTTGCATTACTAATTAAGGGAAAATTTGCGCATTTCCCATTCTTTGTTTTTGAGTGGGGGCCAACTAGTACACATGGTGTATGCTAGGGTAACTAAATAATCTTAATGTGACAACTGCGGTTTCTACCGGTATTAAGGGTATTTTTTTTGTATTAATTGGTTGGTACATGCCCTTTTGAGGTAAAACAAATGAAAACACACGGGGGTAAGGCTGAGGATGGCCAAATTTCGCCGTTTTGGCTTTTATAATTTTTGGAATGCATTGGAGTTTGTGGTTTTGTTCGGAGGAACATGTAAGCGATTCTATCAATTTACCATTATTGTTTGTTTGGATTATTTTCGATTGGTTAATTTTTTGCAGAATTTTCAAATTATCATATGCTTATTTGAGCTAAATCATGCCTCGCATTATTACTCTCTTACATCTACATATATATGCATATATATAGACATTTAATTAACTAGTAACCATGATAAGCTTGCTTATTATATTACCACTGATTACCTGGTTTTCTAATTGTTTCTTAGTTGGGTGATTAATACAGT
Organism: Artemia sp. Qi Xiang Cuo; assembly: GCF_049724085.1. NCBI lineage: Eukaryota > Metazoa > Arthropoda > Branchiopoda > Anostraca > Artemiidae > Artemia > Artemia sp. Qi Xiang Cuo. The sequence goes on along the minus strand of NC_142808.1, from coordinate 10,818,190 downwards.
AATGACTCGCGTGTATACTTTTTTTTTTTTTTTTTTTTTTTGACTAAATATTTTAGGTTGTTTGGTATATTATAGCCTTTACGGCAGGTTTGGGTGGTGGTTATTTCCGATCATCTTCTCCTTTGATTAAATTTAGTACCTTTTGAAATTACGTATTTGATTAGATTTCGTATTATTTGATTCCGTATTTTATTTTTTGAAACAAAAAAAAAATGTCCTACAATTGATCTTTGAGGGGTAGGACCTATCCTAGTGAACTGTCAGCTAATCGAATATCTAAGTACAAACATCCAAGACTTTGGGGGGGGGGATAGATATTTTCGGTGTATCATTCCTCCAAGGGCTTCCCGGATCGACTGCCAAGTTGAGTATTCAGGCGTCAATCTGAATACTATATTAGAATCTAAAGTAAATCTTGCATTATCATGGTTTGAGCTTATAAATTTATTTCTTATGAATGAATTTGTAACATTTGTTTATTTTATTTATTATTTTTTTATTAGGAAAATGCTATATTCTTGGCTAGCGGAAATATGAGAAAATTTTTTTGTAGAAGTATATACATTTTTACCTCTTTATTTTTAGTTCGAATAATTCCCGGGTTTGACATTACTAGTTTTCCGTATATTCTGGTAGTATTTGGGTATTGGTTATTCCTTGTGATATAGAGACTCCCGCGGAATCTTGGCCCGTAGTAACATTCTCTTGTGCGTCAGGGCACTGGGTCCTCACAATTGTATTATTATCTGTTGGAGGGTTCTGTTGATTAGTTTCCACTTGGGGTTTTATGTGGTGATGACGAGCTTGATTTGGAATCGCAAAATATGCGGGGTTGGATGGACCTTCATTGTAACTGTTAGTAAGAAGATTTTCCATATGGGGACTGAGGGGTAGGTCAATTTCAACAGTAAAGTATGTTGCTACCATTTTTTCTAGGTTTGAGCAGAAATCTCTTTGTTTCTGAAGTTCTTCGGTGATTTTGACATGGTTCTCGCTTAGTTGTTTTTCTAAGCTGTATTGTTGAAGCTGAATGATTTCTTTCTGTGCTTTTAAGTGATCGTATTTATGCTGTAAGTCTAGGATTTTTGCTCGTTGGGGAGCCAGGGCTTCTTGTACTGCCATCGTCGCGGACAGAACAGTACTATTTCTATAATCTTGTACTTTTTTACCAATTTCCTGCATTTTATCGTATAATATTTGCAACTTTAGGATCTGGTCGGGATAATTATATCCCCCAGAAAGCGTGGCGTCACTTATTGATTCCATTTCATTTTGGATCTTGGCGGTCTGTTCTTTATCTTCTATAAACTGGGTTTCAATCAATTTATCCATCTGTTTAGCTACTAAAATCTCATTTATTCTTTTATTCATTCTTCCTTGGGAAGCCTTCACTTCACTAAGAGATCTAAGCGTGGATTCTATCATTTTCTCAATTTTCACTCTTTCTGCTACTAATTGTGCCGAGTCTTCGAGAAGTTTTGATCGTATTTGAAATAATTGATCCGTATTTGTTCTGTCAGTAACGGGGTTGCACTGGGTATTTTTCTTTTTGGGGGGGGGGGCTTGAACAATTCTTGTTCTTCTTCTATCTTCGGGGTTCTTTTCCAAGCCGAGGTTTAGTTTATCTGTAAAAATTAACTATTGACTTATTTGGACCTTTTATGGGCGACTTTTATTGTGATGTCTTATTCATATATTCTGGTTTCAAGTTTTTTTTTTTTTTTTTTAACTGCTCATTATGATTTAATATTACTTTATAATTTTTTTTACTTGTTTCCTAGACGTATTTCAATTTGTCCGGTCTCTTGCTAATTAGGCCAGATTTCGTGGTAATTTCCTGTTCGCCTTCTTGTTTTTTACTCTTTTTTGACTTTCCCATAGAGATCAGATCAAATTTCTTATACTGTTTTAGTAGGTATTTTTGACCTTTTAATTTTGCGGCTTTCGCATGGGCCGCGGCAGAAGCCTGTTTTTGTTTTGGTGCGTTCTGGGGGTAGTCAGGATCTGATCCATCGTCGGACTCATTAGAGCTAGTATCTGAGGATTCATTATTTGGGTTTTCGGGGGCGGTCCTTTGCGATTGAGAGGTATCTCCGGCCCTTGCTTCATATATCTCGTCTGCTCTAGAAGTTGAGGGCTTATTTTCTATTTCCTGATGCAGAGATCTTGTCTCGGGGGAGTTAAAAGATTCTTGGGAACTCTGGGAGGAGTAAAATACTTTTGGAGAATGTCTCCACTGCTTGAATGCCATGTCTTCCGGGGGGTGAGGTGTATTTCGTAGTATGGTCTGTTTCCAGGAGTGAGATTCTTTGGGTTTTACTTTAGATACCGTTATGCGATGGTATTGTCCCAAGTTTTTATCTTCAGGGTGTTCCCGTTTCCACGGATAGGTACTTTGCTTTGTTTTTATTGGATAATTAATAAGGTCCATGGCTTCTCTTAAGCTTCTGTTATTTGTATCCCTAGAAGTGGTTTTCCTCCTTTTTGTACCTGGAGTCTCCACGGCTCTGTTCAATTCCTCCTGTAACGCCCGGGGCCTGTCTATTGGGATTGCTGGGGACACCATGTCATCGGGAAATCTTTTGGGGGGACATGGAGTCGAAATTCTATCGGGGAAAAATTGGGTTTTTGGCGACAGCGTATAATCCAATTCTTGCTCGGAGCTTTCTGTGGATGAGCTCTCTGGGCTTTTTGGGGTTCTTACAGGCATGGGTATTAGGGGTTTTCTCTTGGAGATGACTAGATTTTTCATGGCCAAAAATTCTTCAAAATCTTCCTCTTCGCTATTGTTTTCAAAATAATTTTGTTTGAAATTAAAGGGTTTTAGTTCGGATAGCCTGGATTTAGGAAATTGATTTTCCGCGTCTGATGAATTTGAAGATAAGGGTTCGGGTGCCCACTTAACGGGGTATTTGGCACTTTTCATACGGCTTACATGTGCTTTGTATGTTCTTCCGTTTTCTGGATTTATCATTTTAAAAGTAAAATCGTTGTCATATTTTTTGATTATTCTATAGGGTCCTGAATATTTATTGGAAAGTTTTTTGCCTTCCAGTTTAGCTTCATTTTTCAGATAGACACGGTCGCCTACCTTAAAATTTATATTTCCTTTGATTTTGGATTCATTTCTCAATTCTTGATTCATTTTACATTTTTCTAACTCTTGTCTAACTATTTTATAGGTTCTTCTCATCTTATTTATAAAATCTTGCTTATGGTCCTCTGTATTATTGTAATACTCTCTCGAATCTATAATCTCTCGATAAGGTATTTTAAAATCGCGTCCGAACAAAAAAAAAATGGATTTTCTTTGGTCGTTTCCGAGTATGCCGTATTAATTAAATTAGTTAAATAAGGTAGATATTGATCCCAATCATTTTGATTGTCCTTTGTATAACTACTCAAGACATTAGAAAATATTTTGTGCCTATTTTCGATTTTTCCATTAGCTTGGGGATGGTAGGGAGAGGTTACTAGTTTTTCTATTTTAAGGAAACTCATTAAATCCTTTGTTACTTTAGAAACGAAGTTAGATCCATTGTCGCTAATGACCCGTTGAGGAACGCCAAACTCTAAAAATATTTTTGATAGGGCTTTACTTGTGGCATATGCGCCTTGATTTTTCAATGCTTTGGCAAAAGTGAAGCTGGTAAAATGGTCTATTACTGAGAGGATGCAAGTATGACCTCTATTAGAAACAGGTAAGCCTCCACTTGTACCAAAAAGGTCAAATGAAACGATGTCGAAAGGGAACCTTGCTACTGGCACTCTTCCCAAGGGGGGATTTGGGTACGTTTTAGGATTTTTTCCTAAGTTACAAACTTCACATGTACTTATAAAATCTTTGAGTTTTGTCAACGCCGAAGGGACATAAAAGTATTGTTTTAGCTTGTGAAATGTTTTGGTTATTCCCAAGTGTCCGCCTATTTCCGAATGGAAGTACTCAAAGGCAGGTATTATTAAGTTTTGGGGGAGCACTGGGATTATTAAGGTTTGATTTCTGTTCGTTTCGCCTGTTACTATCCTGCAAAGGATTTCTTCGTCGAAGTCATAATAAAAATTGTCTATTTCCCGTCTTAGGGCTCTGAATTTATCAGGGAGATTATCTGAATTCAGAAAGTAATTAATGAGAGTTAAACACATTTCATTCCTAACTTGGTTTCTTTTAATGTTGGCAAGGGATAAGGGAATTACTCGTAGCCCTTTTTCTTCTATCAGAATTTTTGTTTTATTTTTATTATGTTTCCGTTTAAAGGGATTAATGGCATTTATTTATTTAATTTCATTATCTGAAGAGTTATTCTCAGGGTATCTACTTAGGTAATCGCAAGGGGCATTCTGTTTACAAGTCTCGTGTTGAAATTTATAATCCAGATCCTGGATTTTCATTATTCATCGCGCGAAGATTCCGGTTGGATTTTTGAATATGCTTCGGTACTGTAAGCATTTATGGTCCGAGCGCAGTTTAAATTTTGGAACTAATAAATAATGTCTAAATTCATCTAAGTGGTAAATTATAGATAGTAACTCCAATTGCGTTGCTGAATAACTACTTTTGCCTTTAGTTAGAGTTCTGCTTGAATAGCATATGACTTTCTCTTTATATTGAGGGGGGTTCTGTTGGGGATCGGGGTTATTTTCCACGGGGATTATTTGGGAAAGGATTGCACCGATACCTAGAGCTGAAGCATCGGTGGTAACCACGAATGTTCCTTTTTCAAAGTCTGGTAACGCTAATATTGGTTCAGAAGTAAGAGCTTTCTTGAGAGTGTCCAAAGAAGTTTGCGCTTCCTGAGACCAGGTAACATTTTGGGAATTCCCTTTAGTTAGATCTGTTATGGGTTTTGCGATTTGGGCGTAGTTACGTATAAATTTTCTAAAATAACTGGTTAAACCAATAATGCCTCTTAATTGTTTCATAGTTTTTGGCGGCTTAAGATTCTCTACACATTTTATCTTCTCAGGGTCCGGTGATATTTGACCTTGGGTCACTATCATTCCTAAGAATTTTATTTCGGATTGTAACAAATTTACTTTTTCCGGTCTACATTTCTAATTTCCCTCTCTGAATTTTTCGAAAACTTTGGTTAGCGTGTTTAAATGGTCCTCTGGTGTTTCTCCCACACAAGTAACATCATCCACAAAATGGATAATATTTTCTATACCTCGTAATAAGTGTAACAGAGGTCTACATAATGCACTTGAACTGGTTTTGAGTCCAAAGGGTACTCTCAAATATTCATAAGAACCACATTCCGTCGTTGAAAAGGCCGTTTTATAGACGTCATCATCTGCTATCTTAACTTGGTGATAACCCTGCGTGAGGTCAAGAGATGTAAAAATTTTATTTTTGGTTGAAAGGGAGTCTAAGATTTCATCAATTCGGGGTAGGGGAAAATTGTCACTAACTACCTGCTTATTTAATGCTCTATAATTCACTACGAGTCTAAGGTCCTTGTTCTTTTTTGGTACTAGTATAACGGGGGCTGAATACGGGCTTATACTTGGCCGTATTATATTGTTTCTTTCTAAGTCGCGGATTTAATTTTTTAACCAGCATTTATAGGCATGGGGAATGCGATAGGGTTGTTTAGCTACAGATAACCCTGTGGTTTGAATAAAATGATGATAAAAAGGTGTTAACCTGATATCTTCCTTGCATATAGAAAAAATATCTCTAAAGTTCAAGAGCGATTAACATAATTTTTCCTTTAATTGCGTATCTTGGATGTGATCTAATTTAAATTTTTCAAAAAATTGGGGTTTTGTTAGGGGGTACCTATTCTTTGGATTGTTATTTCCAATGTTATTAACTGATCTTTCCTTGGAATTTCTCCATTTGTTTAGCTCCTGCTCAGAAATAACCTGTATTTCCACGAGACATGCCCCTTTTTTCAACGTGATTATATAGTTTTCACGCGTGTTAGTTAACCAAATAAAACCTTCACCTTTTTCGTATGAAATTATCTGTTCTTCACAGAACAGATTTTCTGTAACTTCTTTGAACGGGGATGCAAACCAGATTTCAGAATTGTCATTTACGGGGGTGACCAATTGAGAGATTTGTACTCTTTGCATAGTATTTGGGGGGATTTTTGTTTTACGTACTGCGAACCCATAATGTTTCTCTTCCGAGTTATTTTCTATTAAGTTGAGGTTGGCGCTTGGTTGCGTCAAGTCTTCCGCTTTTGGGGTTGATTGTAAGGGTGACTCCAAGACTTTTCCCCTTACAACAGTGTTCAGATTTATTATTTCATTCCACAATTCAGCTATTTTCTTTATCTCTTTTTGTCTATACTCCTGCATTTCTCCCATTTTTACTTTTACTGACTCGATCCACTTGCTGTTTGATTTTCTTTCTCGTCCCGTGGGAGAAAATGACGCGTTTTGAAATACAAAAGATTTGATTCTATTCACAGTTGCTTCCCCTCTCTCCACGCGTTGGAGAACTGGATCGTATGGATACACAAGTTTGTTATTTGCTATATCTAATAACACCTTATTAGATTTTAAAAAATTAGCACCAATTATCGCTTCATATGGGAAATTCTTGCAGATTATAAAGTTTGTAGGAAAGATCCTATTATCTTTTATCACATCTAGGCATATGGAGCCTATAGCTTCCAGCCTATGCCCCGTGACACTTGTTAAATTCGGAATATTGAAATTTTTCTGTCGTTTAATATATACTGGTAGTCTATTAAATACATTCGAATTTATTATATTGACCGACGCACCCGAATCTATTAATGCTTTGAAATTAATACTTGCAACACTAAAATTGTTTAGTAAAGGAAGTGTATCATCGTTATCACAAAGAGAAGGTACAATCAATGGATGGGACTTATAAGAAATATTGGCCTCTAGGGTCCCAGTTAATTTTCTTGGGAGCCTAATTCGTTTCCCTGTGGGCTTATTTGATAAGTTGGGGTTTGGCATTGGGGTTCGGTGGGAATTTCACATGCTAGTGAAGTTCCAAGTTGATTGACATTTGATTGTCTTGTTTGCCACGCATTATTGCGTGGGTTAAAGTTTCTCGTCCCGACGGCTCGCGGTATTTGTTCATTTTGTATTGACGAAAAATTTCTTCCGTTTCCCGTTTGGAAAAAATATCCTCTGTTATCGGTTGTATTCCTGTTGAGTCTGGTTGGATACACCGTTCGTGAATTGTATTGGTACATGTTTTGTTGCGTGTTTGAGTTAGGGAACCGATAATTATTTTGGCGGTTGGGGGAAGAATTTCTTTAGGTTTGGGGATTCGTATATTGGGAAGGATTCGTGTGTACAAATCCTTGTTGGTACGAGTTGCGGTACGAGGTAGACGTGGGGGGTTATTTCTATAGTTTCCTGCCCCATTGGCGTTTGAGTTTGTTCTCCCGAACAAACGGTTATTAAAATTGGCGGCTGCTTGTGTAAGGTTATTTCTAGTATGGCATTCCCTGGCAATATGTCCTTGTTTATTACATGCATAGCATATAATTGGGGGTTCTGTACGTATTTTGTTGCATTCGTGGGTACAAAACGTACCATTCTTTGTCTCGTTGGGGTTGGGGATCTATGTTGGTTTGGTTTGGGTGAGTTGTTTCTTGGAAAAAAATTTTGGGAAATTGCTCTTGATCGTTCCGGAGTTGAATTTTTTACATTGTTTATTCTCGACTTATTGTGATTTGCCACAATCGAGTCAATTTCTATCATTCTCTCTACTTCCTGGACTGCTAGCTCTAAAGTTTGGATATTCTTTGATATCAACATTCGGTACAGTTTGTGGCTTAATCCTTGCATGAAAGCATTTAATACGATTTTATCGTATAAGGGACCAAACTCTTTTCCGTACTTGGCTTCAATAGATACCATTACTTTGTGCAGGTATTCTCTAACATTTTGTGTTTCGTCGAAACAAACCATACCATGCTTTAGTTTATGTGTTGAACTGGTTTCAACGAATCTTTCTCGGAACGCTTTTAGTAATTTTTCTATTGAGTTTATAGGAAGATTGCTATCTTCCCCTATCGTATTTTCAATTTGTTTTAGAAATATTAGTGCTTGCCCCTGAAGTCTCATTAGCAACATGCTTACTAATGATTTCAAGTCTGTTTGAGTTACCTCTACAAATTGATTTAATTGGATAATAAATTCCTCCACATCTGAGTCTCCATTGTATGGGGGTAGTGATTTTGATATTTCAACTGTTTTGGAAATAATTTTTTGCTTTAATATCTGTGCGTTTTTATCTAACGAAATTTTTTTTTTTTTTTTTTTTTGATGGGTTAAAATTCGGTACTGGTTCTTAATTTTTTGATACTATTTTAAATTGATATTTTTTAATTACATTCACCTTATTTTGCTGCTACTTCGAGAGGATCTAGGCCTAAAAAAAATTTGCACTAGAGTTATTTAATACACTTCATGCAAATACAGAAAGGGAAAAAAAATTTCTTGTGGGTAATATTTATCAACAATTCTCCTCCTCTTTTATTTTTCAATGTTGTCCTTGTGTTTTTGCTCCTTTAAACCGACCGCGCCAATTCTAACGGGGGTTTTCTTCTTAAAAATCTTGTTGATAGTTTGCTTCTATTGAGGGGGATTTCAAAACGACTAATTCTTATATCTTCTTTTTTGAGGTTTCCCAATGGAGAATTTCCGATTAATTTATTCAATGGGAAATTTAGTTAAGCTCTTGGTTAGCGGTCCATGAGTGGGTTACCTGAGTGGAGGCTGAACTTCTAGAGTGGGGAGCTTAATCTAGGAGTACATGTAGGGAGCTTATATTAACGACCATACTGAGTCGACATCAGATTGATGAGTTTTAGTTTCCCTTAGGAGCGAGGGGAGCCACAAGGACTAACGAGCTTGAGAAATATTAACACAAGAGAATGAAATAAAATAGTAATGCATGTATTGTTACTTACATAATAGTCGCAGAGTTCTTGGTTGTATCAACAAAATAACAAATTGTACTGAGACGAAATCACTTAGAGTTTATACACTTCAAAAGTTTATTACAATATAATCATGGCAAAAGTCTCATATAAAAACTCTCCTCAGACTGAACTAAAACTGCTAAAAGACTCCAAAAAGACTGACTCGAATTTGGTAAGTTCTAACTATCTATCCTCTGTGATTTTTGCCGGAGGTTACGTTTAGGCGTTGCTAAAAGTATATTTTTTCAGTCCTTATTGGCTGCACTACTTGTCCTACAGTACTATTGGACTGGCTTGCACCAATGGGCTTTTTGGGTTTAATTAAAGTTTATGACTTTCAAGCTATCACTTTGGAATTTTTCTAACAACTAAAAATTCTACACTGCAATATTTTGCTAGCAGGTGTCGCTTAATTTATGACTTTTAAGCTATCGCTTTGGAATTTTTTTGAACGAACAAAATTTATATTGTAACATTTTCCCAGCAGGGTGTCGCTTAATTTTCAGAAGACTTATATTTTATTTCTTTGAAAATTGGTAAAGGATAATACAATTTAATTGCACTAATATACCCAGTTTTAAATTTAGTCTCCAGAACAATGCAATTAGCTTAAGCAAATATATTTTGCATCTCAAGTGGCTACTTTTTTTTTGTATTGTAAATCTTACTTTCTTGTCAGTTTGGTATTTTCGAGCTCTTATTATTCGGACACAGGTGTTAGTCACCTGTCATATAAGATTTGGTCAAGCTAATATTTATTGGATACTTTGGAGACGGGGAGTCGGGTTTACTTATTACATTTTCTGTGGGAAAGTTCTTTTGTTTACTTAACTACGTTTTATTTCAGTATTTTAAATTGAACGCTTGATATTTGTTTGATTTGTAGGTTACTTGAGTTTTCCGATCTACATTTTTTGGTGATGTTACTTTACTGGGGTAACTTTAATTGGGGAATTTTGATGTATATTTTTTTTGAGAACCTATCCCATTACACTTTTTGAAGTTTCTATGACAAATCCTTAGATACGAAGTGCCATGGTATAAAAAAAACAATAATACATTGCGCCAACAGTAGGAGGGCCTCATGAGGTCCAGACGGGGCACTGTATATGGGCATAGAATCCTTAGGGAGAACACCTGTGCTGTCAGTCCGACAGGGAATCATATATGTGCATGGAATCCCCAGGGAGAACACGTTTCCGAAAAATTGGTTTTCGTTCAGGAGAATTGTCTCCGGAGTGAAGTTTATTAATGTTTTATGGATGATGTCAAGGTTGATTGATTTGTTGTTGTTCGTCCAGGAGAATCGTCTCCGGGTGAAGTTTATTAATGTCTGAGGAATGATGTCAAGGTCACTGGATTTGTTGATGTTCATCCAAGAGAATTGTATCCGGGCGATTTTTATTAATGTCTCAGGGATGATGTCAAGGTCGATTGATTTGTTGGTGTTCATCCAAGAGAATTGTCTCCGGGCGAATGTTTTGATCTTAGAGATGAAAAGATTAACGCGGGAAAAAGTTTCCTAGGAATTTCAAATGTGACTGCCTAGGGATACCAAGACAATAGGAATACGCATAAATAATTCCTTTATTTTTTTTGTTAAACACGATTGGCGGAAAAAAAAGTGGATTTTTTAAATCACAAAAACTGAAGGTCAGTAAATGATTCCTTTGTTTTTTTTTAATAAACGTGATTGGCTGAAATAAAAGAGGAACTCTTAAAATCACAACAACTGAAGGTCAGTAAATAATTCCTTTGTTTTTTTCTTAAAACCAATTGGTTGAAATAAAAGCGGAACTCTTAAAATCAAAACGACTGAAGGTCAGTAAATAATTCCTATGTTTTTTTTTTGTTAAACACGATTGGCTGAAACAAAAGTGGAACTTTTAAAATCACAACAACTGAAGATCACAAAATAATTCCTTTTGTTTTTTGTTAAACACGATTGGCTGAAATAAAAGCGGAACTCTTAAAATACCAAGAACTGAAGGTCAGTAAATAATTCCTTTGTTTTTTGTTAAACATGATTGGCTGAAATAAAAGCGGAACCCTTGAAATCAGAACATATGAAGGTCAGTAAATAATTCCTATTTTTGGTAAACACGATTGGCTGAAATAAAAGCAAAACTTTTAAATTCATAACAACTGAAGGTCAGTAAATAATTCTTTGTTTATTTTTTAAACAGGATTGGCTGAAATAAAAGCGGAAGTTTTAAAATCACAACAACTGAAGTTCAGTAAATAATTCCATTGTTTTTTTTTTGTTAAACAGGATTGGCTGAAATAAAAGCGGATGTTTTAGAATCACAACAACTGAAGGTCAGTAAATAATTCCTTTATTATTTTGTTAAACATGATTGCCTGAAACAAAAGCGGAACTCTTAAAATAACAACAACTGAAGGTCAGTAAATAATTCCTTTGTTTGTTTTTTTTGTTAAACACGATTAGCTGAAATAAAAGTGGAACTTTTAAAATCACAACAACTGATGGTCAGTAAATAATTCCAATGTTTTTTTTGTTAAAAACAATTGGCTGAAATAAAAGTGGAACTCTTAAAATCAAAACAAATGAAGGTCCTTTTGTTTCCTTTTGTTTCGATTGGCTGAAATAAGAGTGGAAATCTTAAAATCACAACAACTGAAGGTCAGTAAATAATTCCTTTGTTTTTTGTTAAACACGATTGGCTGAAATAAAAGCGGAATTCTTGAAATCAGAACAACTGAACGTCAGTAAATAATTCCTTACTTTGTTAAACAGGATTGGTTGAAATAAAAGTGGTTGTTTTAGAATCACAACAACTGAAGGTCAGCAAATAATTCCTTTGTTTTTTTGTTAAACACGATTGCTTGAAACAAAACCGGAACTCTTAAAAAACAACAACTGAAGGTCAGTAAATAATTTCTTTGTCTGTTTTTTTTGTTAAACACGATGGGTTGAAATAAAAGCGGAACTTTTAAAATCACAACAACTGAAGGTCAGTAAATAATTCTATTTTTTTTTTTTTAACATGACTGACTGAAACAAAAGCGGAACTTTTAAAATCACAACAACTGAAGGTCAGTAAATAATTCGTTTTGTGTTTTTTGTTAAACACGATTGGCTGAAATAAAAACAAACTCTTAAAATCACAACAACTGAAAGTCAGTATATAATTCCTTTGTTATTTTCTTAAACACGATTGGTTGAAATAAAAGCGGAAATCTTAAAATAAAAACAACTGAAGGTCAGTAAATAATTCATTTGTTTTTTTTGTTAAACACGATTGGCTGAAACAAAAGCGGAACTTTTAAAATCACAACAACTGAAGTTCACTAAATAATTCCTTTTGTTTTATTTTTAAGCATGATTGGCTGAAATAAAAGCGAAATTCTTTAAAATCACAACAACTGAATGTCAGTAAATAATTCCTTTGCTTTTTGTTAAACACGATTGGCTGAAAAAAGCGGAACTTTTTAAATCAGAACAACTGAAGGCAGTAAATAATTACTTTTTATGGTAAACACGATTGGCTGAAATAAAAGCGAAACTTTGAAAATCACAACAACTGAAGTTCACTAAATAATTCCTTTTGTTTTTTTGTTAAACACGATTGGCTGAAATAAAAGCGAAATTCTTAAAATCACAGCAACTGAATGTCAGTAAATAATTCTTTTGTTTTTTGTTAAACACGATTGGCTGAAACAAAAGCGGAACTTTTAAAATCACAACAACTGAAGGTCAGCAAATAATTCCTTTTGTTTTTTTTTGTTAAACAAGATTGGCTAAAATAAAAAAGGAACTCTTAAAATCACAACAACTGAAGGTCTGTAAATAATTTCTTTGTTTTTTTGTTAAACACGATTGGTTGAAATAAAAGCGGAACTTTTAAAATCACAAAAACTGAAGGTCAGTAAATAATTCTTTTGTTTTTTTGTTAAACACGATTGGCTGAAACAAAAGCGGAACTTTTAAAATCACAACAACTGAAGGTCAGTAAATAATTCCTTTGTTTTTTTTTTGCTAAACATGATTGACTGAAATAAAAGCAGAACTCTTAAAATCACAGCAAGATAAGGTCAGTAAATAATTCCTTTGTTTTTTTGTTAAACACGATTGGCTGAAACAAAAGGGGAACCTTAAAAATCACAACAAATGAAGGTCAGTAGGTAACTCCTTTTGCTTTTTTTGTTAAACACGATTGGCTGAAACAAAAGCGGAACTATTAATATCATAACAACTGAAGGTCAGTAAATAATTCCTTTGTTTTTTTTTGTTAAACACGATTGGCTGAAACAAAAGCGGAACTTTTGAAATCACATGAACTGAAGGTCAGTAAATAATTCCTTTGTTTTTTTTTTGTTAAACACGATTGGCTGAAATAAAAGCGGAACTATAAAAATCACAAAAACTGAGGGTCGGTATATAATTCCTTTTGTTTTTTTGTTAAACACGATTGGCTGAAATAAAAGCGGAACTTTTAAAATCACAACTGAAGGTCAGTAAATAATTCCTTTGTTTTTTTTTGTCAAACACGATTGGCTGAAATAAAAGCGGAACTCTTAAAATCACAACAACTGAAGGTCACTAAATAATTCCTTTTGTTTTATTGTTAAACATGATTGGCTGAAATAAAAGCGAAATTCTAAAAATCACAACAACTGAAGGTCAGTAAATAATTCCTTTGTTTTTTGTTAAACACGATTGGCTGAAACAAAAGCGGAACTTTTAAAATCACAACAACTGAAGGTCAGTAAATAATTCGTTTTGTGTTTTTTGTTAAACACGATTGGCTGAAATAAAAAACAAACTTTTAAAATCACAACAACTGAAAGTCAGTATATAATTCCTTTGTTATTTTCTTAAACACGATTGGTTAAAATAAAAGCGGAACTCTTAAAATAAAAACAACTGAAGGTCAGTAAATAATTCCTATGTTTTTTTTGTTAAACACGATTGGCTGAAACAAAAGCGGAACTTTTAAAATCACAACAACTGAAGTTCACTAAATAATTCCTTTTGTTTTATTTTTAAACATGATTGGCTGAAATAAAAGCGAAATTCTTAAAATCACAACAACTGAATGTCAGTAAATAATTCCTTTGTTTTTTGTTAAACACGATTGGCTGAAAAAAAGCGGAACTTTTTAAATCAGAACAACTGAAGGCAGTAAATAATTACTTTTTATGGTAAACACGATTGGCTGAAATAAAAGCGAAACTTTGAAAATCACAACAACTGAAGTTCACTAAATAATTCCTTTGTTTTATTGTTAAACACGATTGGCTGAAATAAAAGCGAAATTCTAAAAATCACAACAACTGAAGGTCAGTAAATAATTCCTTTGTTTTTTGTTAAACACGATTGGCTGAAACAAAAGCGGAACTTTTAAAATCACAACAACTGAAGGTCAGTAAATAATTCGTTTTGTGTTTTTTGTTAAACACGATTGGCTGAAATAAAAAACAAACTTTTAAAATCACAACAACTGAAAGTCAGTAAATAATTCCTTTGTTATTTTCTTAAACACGATTGGTTAAAATAAAAGCGGAACTCTTAAAATAAAAACAACTGAAGGTCAGTAAATAATTCCTATGTTTTTTTTGTTAAACACGATTGGCTGAAACAAAAGCGGAACTTTTAAAATCACAACAACTGAAGTTCACTAAATAATTCCTTTTGTTTTATTTTTAAGCATGATTGGCTGAAATAAAAGCGAAATTCTTAAAATCACAACAACTGAATGTCAGTAAATAATTCCTTTGTTTTTTGTTAAACACGATTGGCTGAAAAAAAGCGGAACTTTTTAAATCAGAACAACTGAAGGCAGTAAATAATTACTTTTTATGGTAAACACGATTGGCTGAAATAAAAGCGAAACTTTGAAAATCACAACAACTGAAGTTCACTAAATAATTCCTTTGTTTTATTGTTAAACACGATTGGCTGAAATAAAAGCGAAATTCTAAAAATCACAACAACTGAAGGTCAGTAAATAATTCCTTTGTTTTTTGTTAAACACGATTGGCTGAAACAAAAGTGGAACTTTTAAAATCACAACAACTGAAGGTCAGCAAATAATTCCTTTTGTTTTTTTTTGTTAAACAAGATTGGCTAAAATAAAAAAGGAACTCTTAAAATCACAACAACTGAAGGTCAGTAAATAATTCTTTTTGTTTTTTTGTTAAAACCGTTGTTATTAAACAAAAGCGGATATTTTAAAATAAAAAAAAATTATTTTCAGTAAATTTTTTTTTGTTTTTTGTTAAACACTTTTGGTTTAAACAAAAGCGGAACTCTTAAAATCACAACAACTGAAGGTCAGTAAATAATCTCTTTGTTTTTTTTTGTTAAACATGATTGACTGAAATAAAAGCAGAACTCTTAAAATCACAGCAAGAGAAGGTCAGTAAATAATTCCTTTGTTTTTTTGTTAAACACGATTGGCTGAAACAAAAGGGGAACTTTAAAAATCACAACAAATGAAGGTCAGTAGGTAACTCCTTTTGCTTTTTTTGTTAAATACGATTGGCTGAAACAAAAGCGGAACTTTTAATATCACAACAACTGAAGGTCAGTAAATAATTCCTTTGTTTTTTTTTGTTAAACACGATTGGCTGAAACAAAAGCGGAACTTTTAAAATCACATGAACTGAAGGTCAGTAAAGAATTCCTTCGTTTGTTTTTTTGTTAAACACGATTGGCTGAAATAAAAGCGGAACTATAAAAATCACAAAAACTGAGGGTCAGCAAATAATTCCTTTTGTTTTTTTTGTTAAACACAATTGGCTGAAACAAAAGTGGAACTTTTAAAATCACAACAACTGAAGGTCAGCAAATAATTACTTTTGTTTTTTTTTGTTAAACAAGATTGGCTAAAATAAAAAAGGAACTCTTAAAATCACAACAACTGAAGGTCTGTAAATAATTCCTTTTGTTTTTTTGTTAAACACGATTGGCTGAAATAAAAGAAGAAATTTTAAAATCACAACAATTGAAGGTAATTAAATAATTCTTTTTTTTTTTTTTAAAAACGGTTGGCATAAACTAAAGCGGACCTTTTAAAATAACAACAACTGAAGGTCATTTAATAATTTCCTTTTGTTTTTTTTTTGTTAAACATGATTGGCTGAAATAAAAGCGGACCTTTTAAAATTACAACAAGAGAAGGTCAGTAAATAATTCCTTTGTTTTTTTGTTAAACACGATTGGCTGAAATAAAAGTGGAACTTTAAAAATCACAACAAATGAAGGTCAGTATGAAACTCCTTTTGCTTTTTTGTTAAACACGATTGGCTGAAACAAAAGCGGAGCTTTTAATATCATAACAACTGAAGGTCAGTAAATAATTCCTTTGTTATTTTTGTTAAACATGATTGGCTGAAACAAAAGCGGAACTTTTAAAATCACATGAACTGAAGGGCAGTAAATAATTCCTTTGTTTTTTTTGTTAAACACGATTGGCTGAAATAAAAGCGGAACTATAAAAATCACAAAAACTGAGGGTCGGTATATAATTCCTTTTTTTTGTTAAACACGATTGGCTGAAATAAAAGTGGAACTCTTAAAATCACAGCAACTAAAGCTCATTAAATAATTCCTTTGTTTTTTTTTTGTTAAACACGATTGGCTGAAATAAAAGCGGAACTCTTAAAATCACAACAACTGAAGCTCACTTAAATAATTCCTTTTGTTTTATTGTTAAACATGATTGGCTGAAATAAAAGCGGAACTCTTAAAATCACAACTAATGAAGGTAATTAAATAATTCCTTTGTTTTTTTGTTAAACACGATTGGCTGAAACAAAAGTGGAACTTTCAAAATCACAGAAACTGAAGGTCAGTAAATAATTCCTTTGTTTTTTTGTTAAACACGATTGGCTGAAACAAAAGTGGAACTCTTAAAATCACAGCAAGAGAAGGTCAGTAAATAATTCCTTTGTTTTTTGCTAAACACGATTGGCTGAAACAAAAGCGGAACTTTTAACATCACAAAAACTGAAGGTCAGTAAATAATTCCTTTGTTTTTTTTTGTTAAACACGATTGGCTTAAACAAAACCGGAACTTTTAAAATCACATAAAGTGAAGGTCAGTAAGCGGAACTATAAAAATCACAAAAACTGAGGGTCAGTATATAATTCCTTTTGTTTTTTTGTTTAACACGATTGGCTGAAACAAAAGCGGAACTTTTAAAATCACAACAACTGAAGGTCAGTAAATAATTCCTTTTGTGTTTTTTGTTAAACACGATTGGCTGAAATAAAAAAGAAACTCTTAAAATCACAACAACTGAAAGTCAGTAAATAATTCCTTTGTTTTTTTCTTAAACACGATTGGTAGAAATAAAAGCAGAACTCTTAAAATCAAAACAACTGAAGGTCAGTAAATAATTCCTATGTTATTTTTGTTAAACACGATTGGCTGAAACAAAAGCGGAACTTTTAAAATCAGAACAACTGAAGTTCACTAAATAATTCCTTTTGTTTTATTGTTAAACATGATTGGCTGAAATAAAACCGAAACTCTTAAAATCACAACAACTGAAGGTCAGTAAATAATTCCTTTGTTTTTTGTTAAACACGATTGGCTGAAAAAAGTGGAACTTTTGAAATCAGAACAACTGAAGGTCAGTAAATAATTCTTTTTTTTGGTAAACACGATTGGCTGAAATAAAAGCGAAACTTATAAAATCACAACAACTGAAGTTCACCAAATAATTCCTTTTTGTTTTATTGTTAAACACGATTGGCTGAAATAAAAGCTAAATTTTTAAAATCACAACAACTGAAGGTCAGTAAATAATTCCTTTGTTTTTTGTTAAAAACGATTGGCTGAAACAAAAGCGGAACTTTTAAAACCATATCAACTGAAGGTCGGTAAATTATTCCTTTGTTTTTTTTGTTAAACACACTTGGCTGAAAAAAGCGGAACTTTTGAAATCAGAACAACTGAAGGTCAGTAAAAAATTCCTTTTTTTTGGTAAACACGATTGGCTGAAATAAAAGCAAAACTTTGAAAATCCCAACAACTGAAATTCACTTAATAAATCCTTTTTGTTTTATTGTTAAACACGATTGGCTGAAATAAAAGCAAATTTCTTAAAATCACAACAACTGAAGGTCAGCAAATAATTCCTTTTGTTTTTTTTTGTTAAACACGATTGGCTGAAATAAAAAAGGAATTATTAAAATCACAACAACTGAAGGTCAGTAAATAATTCCTTTTGTTTTTTTGTTAAACACGATTGGCTGAAATAAAAGCGGAACTTTTAAAATCACAACAACTGAAGGTCAGTAAATAATTGTTTTGTTTTTTGTTAAACACGATTGGCTGAAACAAAAGCAGAACTTTTAAAGTCACAACAACTGAAGGTCAGTAAATAATTCCTTTGTTTTTTTGTTAAACACGATTGGCTAAAATAAAAGCGGAACTCTTAAAATCACAGCAAGAGAAGGTCAGTAAAGAATTCCTTTGTTTTTTTTTTGTTTATCACGATTGGCTGAAACAAAAGCAGAACATTAAAAATCACAACAAATGAAGGTCAGTATGTAACTCCTTTTGTTTTTTTTTGTTAAACACGATTGGCTGACACAAAAGCGGAACTTTTAATATCATAACAACTGAAGGTCAGTAAATAATTCCTTTGTTTTTTTTTGTTAAACATGATTGGCTGAAATAAAAGCGGAACTTTTAAAATCACATCAACTGAAGGTCAGTAAATAATTCCTTTGTTTTTTTTTGTTAAACAGGATTGGCTGAAATAAAAGCGGAACCAAAAAAATCACAAAAACTGAGGGTCAGTATATAATTCCTTTTTTTGTTAAACACGATTGGCTGAAATAAAAGTGGAACTCTTAAAATCACAGCAACTAAAGCTCAGTAAATAATTCCTTTGTTTTTTTTTGTTAAACACGATTGGCTGAAATAAAAGCGGAACTCTTAAAATCACAACAACTGAAGCTCACTTAAATAATTCCTTTTGTTTTATTGTTAAACAGGATTGGCTAAAATAAAAGCGGAACTCTTAAAATCACCACAACTTAAGGTCATTAACTAATGCCTTTGTTTTTTTGTTAAAAAGTTTTGGCTTAAATAAAGATAGAAATTTTAAAATCACAACTGATTGTAACTAAATGATTCCTTTGTTTTTTTTTTAAACAATATTGGTTGAAACCAACGCAGACCTCTTGAAATAAAAACAACTCATGGTCAGTAAATAATCCCTTTGTTTTTTGTTACACACGATTGGCTGAAACAAAAGCGGAACTTCTAAAATCACAAAAACTGAAGGTCAGTAAATTATTCTTTTGTTTTTTTTTGTTAAACACGATTGGCTGAAACAAAAGCGGAACTTTTAAAATCACAACAACTGAAGGTTAGTAAATAATTCCTTTTGTGTTTTTTGTTAAACACGATTGGCTGAAATAAAAAAGAAACTCTTAAAATAACAACAACTGAAAGTCAGTAAATAATTCCTTTTTTTTTTTGTTAAACGCGATTGGTTGACATAAAAGCATAAATATTAAAGTCACAACAACTGAAGGTCAGTAAATAATTCCTTTGTTTTTTTTGTTAAACACGATTGGCTGAAACAAAAGCGGAACTTTTAAAATCACAACAACTGAAGGTCAGTAAATAATTCCTTTTGTTTTTTTGTTAAACACGATTGGCTGAAATAAAAGCGAAATTCTTAAAATCACAACAACTGAATGTCAGTAAATAATTCCTTTGTTTTTTTTGTTTATTTTTTTTATTTTTGTTTATTTTTTTTGTATATTTTTTTTGATTGGCTGACACAAAAGCGGAATTTTTAATATCATAACAACTGAAGGTCAGTAAATAATTCCTTTGTTTTTTTTGTTAAACATGATTGGCTGAAACAAAAGCGGAACTTTTAAAATCACATGAACTGAAGGTCAGTAAATAATTCCTTTGTTTTTTTTGTTAAACACGATTGGCTGAAATAAAAGCGGAACTATAAAAATCACAAAAACTGAGGGTCGGTATATAATTCCATTTTTTTGTTAAACACGATTGGCTGAAATAAAAGTGGAACTCTTAAAATCACAGCAACTAAAGCTCAGTAAATAATTCCTTTGTTTTTTTTTGTTAAACACGATTGGCTGAAATAAAACCGGAACTCTTAAAATCACAACAACTGAAGCTCACTTACATAATTCCTTTTGTTTTATTGTTAAACATGATTGGCTGAAATAAAAGCGAAATTCTTAAAATCAAAACAACTGAAGGTCAGTAAATAATTCCTTTTGTTTTTTTTTTAAACACGTTTGGCTTAAAAAAAAGCGGAACTTTTAAAATCACAACAACTGAAGTTCATTAAATATTTCTTTTTTTTTTTTTGTCAAACACGATTGGTTGAAACAAAAGCGGAACTCTTAAAATAACAACAACTGAAGGTCAGTAAATAATTCCTTTGTTTTTTGTTAAACACGATTGGCTGAAACAAAAGTGGAACTTCTAAAATCACAAAAACTGAAGGTCAGTAAATACTTCTTTTGTTTTTTTTGTTAAACACGATTGGCCGAAACAAAAGCGGAACTTTTAAAATCACAACAACTGAAGGTCAGTAAATAATTCCTTTGTTTTTTGTTAAACTTTGTAATAATAATTCCTTTTGTTTTATTGTTAAACATGATTGGCTGAAATAAAAGTGAAATTCTTAAAATCACAACAACTGAAGGTCAGTAAATAATTCCTTTGTTTTTTGTTAAACACGATTGGCTGAAAAAAGTGGAACTTTTGAAATCAGAACAACTGAAGGTCAGTAAATAATTCCTTTTTTTTGGTAAACACGATTAGCTGAAATAAAAGCGAAACTTTGAAAATCAAAACAACTGAAGTTCACTAAATAATTCCTTTTTGTTTTATTGTTAAACACGATTGGCTGAAATAAAAGCGAAATTTTTAAAATCACTGATGGTCTTTAAATAATTTCTTTTTTTTTTTTTTTAAACACGATTGGCTTAAATAAAAGCGGAACTATAAAAATCACAAAAACTGAGGGTCAGTATATAATTCCTTTTGTTTTTTTGTTTAACATGATTGGCTGAAACAAAAGCGGAACTTTTGAAATCACAACAACTGAAGGTCAGTAAATAATTCCTTTTGTGTTTTTTGTTAAACACGATTGGCTGAAATAAAAAAGAAACTCTTAAAATCACAACAACTGAAAGTCAGTAAATAATTCCTTTGTTTTTTTCTTAAACACGATTGGTAGAAATAAAAGCAGAACTCTTAAAATCAAAACAACTGATGGTCAGTAAATAATTCCTATGTTATTTTTGTTAAATACGATTGGCTGAAACAAAAGCGGAACTTTTAAAATCAGAACAACTGAAGTTCACTAAATAATTCCTTTTGTTTTATTGTTAAACATGATTGGCTGAAATAAAAGTGAAATTCTTAAAATCACAACAACTGAAGGTCAGTAAATAATTCCTTTGTTTTTTGTTAAACACGATTGGCTGAAAAAAGTGGAAATTTTTAAATCAGAACAACTGAAGGTCAGTAAATAATTCATTTTTTTTGGTAAACACTATTGGCTGAAATAAAAGCGAAACTTTGAAAATCAAAACAACTGAAGTTCACTAAATAATTCCTTTTTGTTTTATTGTTAAACACGATTGGCTGAAATAAAAGCGAAATTTTTAAAATCACTGATGGTCTTTAAATAATTTCTTTGTTTTTTTTGTTAAACACGATTGGCTGAAATAAAAGCGGAACTATAAAAATCACAAAAACTGAGGGTCAGTATATAATTCCTTTTGTTTTTTTGTTTAACATGATTGGCTGAAACAAAAGCGGAACTTTTGAAATCACAACAACTGAAGGTCAGTAAATAATTCCTTTTGTGTTTTTTGTTAAACACGATTGGCTGAAATAAAAAGAAACTCTTAAAATCACAACAACTGAAAGTCAGTAAATAATTCCTTTGTTTTTTTCTTAAACACGATTGGTAGAAATAAAAGCAGAACTCTTAAAATCAAAACAACTGATGGTCAGTAAATAATTCCTATGTTATTTTTGTTAAATACGATTGGCTGAAACAAAAGCGGAACTTTTAAAATCAGAACAACTGAAGTTCACTAAATAATTCCTTTTGTTTTATTGTTAAACATGATTGGCTGAAATAAAAGTGAAATTCTTAAAATCACAACAACTGAAGGTCAGTAAATAATTCCTTTGTTTTTTGTTAAACACGATTGGCTGAAAAAAGTGGAACTTTTGAAATCAGAACAACTGAAGGTCAGTAAATAATTCCTTTTTTTTGGTAAACACGATTGGCTGAAATAAAAGCGAAACTTTGAAAATCACAACAACTGAAGTTCACCAAATAATTCCTTTTTGTTTTATTGTTAAACACGATTGGCTGAAATAAAAGCGAAATTTTTAAAATCACAACACCTGAAGGTAATTAAATAATTCCTTTGTTTTTTGTTAAACAATATTGGCTTAAACAAAAGCGGAACTTTTAAAATCACAACAACTGAAGGTCAGTAAATAATTCCTTTGTTTTTTTTTTGTTAAACACGATTGGCTGAAACAAAAGCGGAATTTTTAAAACCATATCAACTGAAGGTCGGTAAATTATTCCTTTGTTTTTTTGTTAAACACACTTGGCTGAAAAAAGCGGAACTTTTGAAATCAGAACAACTGAAGGTCAGTAAATAATTTCTTTTTTTTTGGTAAACACGATTGGCTGAAATAAAAGCAAAACTTTGAAAATCCCAACAACTGAAATTCACTTAATAATTCCTTTTTGTTTTATTGTTAAACACGATTGGCTGAAATAAAAGCGAATTTCTTAAAATCACAACAACTGAAGGTCAGCAAATAATTCCTTTTGTTTTTTTTTGTTAAACACGATTGGCTGAAATAAAAAAGAAACTCTTAAAATCACAACAACTGAAGGTCAATAAATAATTCCTTTTGTTTTTTTGTTAAACACGATTGGCTGAAATAAAAGCGGAACTTTTAAAATCACAACAACTGAAGGTCAGTAAATAATTTTTTTTTTTTTTGTTAAACACGATTGGCTGAAAAAAAAGCGGAACTTTTAAAATCACAACAACTGAAGGTCAGTAAATAATTCCTTTGTTTTTTTTTGTTAAACACGATTGGCTAAAATAAAAGCGGAACTTTAAAAATCACAACAAATGAAGGTCAGTATGTAACTCCTTTTGTTTTTTTTTGTTAAACACGATTGGCTGAAACAAAAGCGGAACTTTTAAAATCACAACAACTGAAGGTCAGTAAATAATTCCTTTGTTTTTTTTTGTTAAAAAAGATTTGCTGAAATAAAAGCGGAACTTTTAAAATCACAACAACTGAAGGACTGTAAATAATTCCTTTGTTTTTTTTTGTTAAACACGATTGGCTGAAATAAAAGCGGAACTAAAAAAATCACAAAAACTAAGGGTCAGTATATAATTCTTTTTTTGTTAAACACGATTGGCTGAAATAAAAGTGGAACTCCTAAAATCACAGCAACCGAAGGTCAGTAAATAATTCCTTTGTTTTTTTTTGTTAAACACGATTGGCAGAAATAAAAGCGGAACTCTTAAAATCACAACAACTTAAGTTCACTAAATAATTCCTTTTGTTTTATTGTTATACATGATTGGCTGAAATAAAAGCGAAATTCTTAAAATCACAACAACTGAAGGTCAGTAAATAATTCCTTTGTTTTTGTTAAACACGATTGGCTGAAACAAAAGTGGAACTTTTAAAATCACAACAACTGAAGGTCATCAAATAATTCCTTTTGTTTTTTTTGTTAAACACGATTGGCTGAAATAAAAACGGAACTTTTAAAATCATAACAACGGAAGGTCAGTAAATAATTCCTTTTTTTTTGTTCAACACGATTGGTGGAAATAAAAGCAGAACCCTTAAAATAACAACAACTGATGGTCAGTAAATAATTCTTTTTTTTTGTTAAAAACGAGTGTCTGAAATAAAATCGGGACTTTTAAAACCACAACATCTTAAGGTCAGTAAATGATTCCTTTGTTTTTTTGTTAAACACGATTGGTTGAAACAAAAGCGGAACTTTAAAAATCACAACAATTGAAGGTTAGTCAATAATTCCTTTGTTTTTTTTTTGTTAAACACAATTGGCTGAAATAAAAGCGGAATTTTTAAAATCACATCGACTGAAGGTCAGTAAATAATTCCTTTGTTTTTTTGTTAAACACGATTGGCTAAAATAAAATCGGAACTATCAAAATCACAAAAACTGAAGGTCAGTAAATAATTCCTTTTGTTTTTTTTTGTCAAACACGATTGGCTGAAATAAAAAAGGAACTCTTAAAATCACAACAACTGAAGGTCAGTAAATAATTCCTTTGTTTTTTTTTTTAAACACGATTGGCTTAAAAAAAAGCGTAAATTTTAAAATCACATCAATTGAAGGACTGTAAATAATTCATTTTTTTTTTTTTGTTAAACAAGATTGGCTGAAATAAAAGCGGAACTAAAAAAATCACAAAAACTAAGGGTCAGTATATAATTCTTTTTTTTGTTAAACACGATTGGCTGAAATAAAAGTGGAACTCCTAAAATCACAGCAACTGTAGGTCAGTAAATAATTCCTTTGTTTTTTTTTTAAACACGATTGGCAGAAATAAAAGCGGAACTTTGAAAATCACAACAACTGAAGTTCACCAAATAATTCCTTTTTGTTTTATTGTTAAACACGATTGGCTGAAATAAAAGCGTAAATTTTAAAATCACAACAACTGAAGGTAATTAAATAATTCCTTTTTTTTTTGTTAAAAACGATTGGCTGAAACAAAAGCGGAACTTTTAAAATCACAACAACTGAAGGTCAGTAAATAATTCCTTTGTTTTTTTTTTGTTAAACACGATTGGCTGAAACAAAAGCGGAATTTTTAAAACCATATCAACTGAAGGTCGGTAAATTATTCCTTTGTTTTTTTGTTAAACACACTTGGCTGAAAAAAGCGGAACTTTTGAAATCAGAACAACTGAAGGTCAGTAAATAATTTCTTTTTTTTGGTAAACACGATTGGCTGAAATAAAAGCAAAACTTTGAAAATCCCAACAACTGAAATTCACTTAATAATTCCTTTTTGTTTTATTGTTAAACACGATTGGCTGAAATAAAAGCGAATTTCTTAAAATCACAACAACTGAAGGTCAGCAAATAATTCCTTTTGTTTTTTTTTGTTAAACACGATTGGCATAAAAAAAAAGTGGAACTCTTAAAATCACAACAACTGAAGGTCAATAAATAATTCCTTTTTTTTTGTTAAACACGATTGGCTGAAATAAAAGCAGAACTTTTAAAATCACAACAACTGAAGGTCAGTAAATAATTGTTTTGTTTTTTGTTAAACACGATTGGCTGAAACAAAAGCAGAACTTTTAAAGTCACAACAACTGAAGGTCAGTAAATAATTCCTTTGTTTTTTTTTGTTAAACACGATTGGCTAAAATAAAAGCGGAACTTTAAAAATCACAACAAATGAAGGTCAGTATGTAACTCCTTTTGTTTTTTTTTGTTAAACACGATTGGCTGAAACAAAAGCGGAACTTTTAATATCACAACAACTGAAGGTCAGTAAATAATTCCTTTTTTTTTTTTTGTTAAACACGATTGGCTGAAACAAAAGCGGAACTTTTAAAATCACACCAACTGAAGGTCTGTAAATAATTCCTTTGTTTTTTTTTGTTAAACACGATTGGCTGAAATAAAAGCGGAACTAAAAAAATCACAAAAATTAAGGGTCAGTATATAATTCTTTTTTTTGTTAAACACGATTGGCTGAAATAAAAGTGGAACTCCTAAAATCACAGCAACCGAAGGTCAGTAAATAATTCCTTTGTTTTTTTTTGTTAAACACGATTGGCAGAAATAAAAGCGGAACTCTTAAAATCACAACAACTTAAGTTCACTAAATAATTCCTTTTGTTTTATTGTTATACATGATTGGCTGAAATAAAAGCGAAATTCTTAAAATCACAACAACTGAAGGTCAGTAAATAATTCCTTTGTTTCTTAGTTAAACACGATTGGCTGAAACAAAAGTGGAACTTTTAAAAT
This sequence comes from Artemia sp. Qi Xiang Cuo, assembly GCF_049724085.1. Lineage (NCBI taxonomy): Eukaryota > Metazoa > Arthropoda > Branchiopoda > Anostraca > Artemiidae > Artemia > Artemia sp. Qi Xiang Cuo. The sequence continues at coordinate 10,792,202 of NC_142808.1, read as the reverse complement.
CACAACAACTGAAGGTTAGCAAATAATTCCTTTTTTTTTGTTAAAAACGATTGGCAGAAATAAAAAAGAAATCTTAAAATCACAACAACTGAAGGTCAGTAAATAATTCCTTTTTTTTTTGTTAAACACGATTGGCTGAAATAAAAGCAGAACTCTTAAAATAACAACAACTGAAGGTCAGTAAATAATTCTTTTTTTTTTGTTAAACACGTTTGGCTTAAACAAAAGCGGGACTTATAAAATCACAACAACTGAAGGTAAGTCAATAATTCATTTGTTTTTTTGTTAAACCTAAGTTGATGTATTAAAAGCGGACCTAATAAAGTCACAAAAACTGCCGGTATATATATAATCCAATTGTTTTTTTTTTGTTAAACATGATTGGTTAAAATAAAAGCGGTACTTTTAAAATCACATCGACTGAAGGTCAGTAAATAATTCCTTTGTTTTTTTGTTAAACACGATTGGCTAAAATAAAATCGGAACTATCAAAATCACAAAAACTGAAGGTCAGTAAATAATTCCTTTTGTTTTTTTTTTGTTAAACACGATTGGCTGAAATAAAAGAGGAATTCTTAAAATCACAACAAATGAAGGTCAGTAAATAATTCATTGGTTTTTTTTGTTAAAAACGATTGGCTGAAACAAAAGCGGAACTTTTAAAATCACATCAACTGAAGGACTGTAAATAATTCCTTTGTTTTTTTTTGTTAAACACGATTGGCTGAAATAAAAGCGGAACTAAAAAAATCACAAAAATTAAGGGTCAGTATATAATTCTTTTTTTTGTTAAACACGATTGGCTGAAATAAAAGTGGAACTCCTAAAATCACAGCAAGTGTAGGTCAGTAAATAATTCCTTTGTTTTTTTTTTAAACACGATTGGCAGAAATAAAAGCGGAACTCTTAAAATCACAACAACTGAAGTTCACTAAATAATTCCTTTTGTTTTATTGTTATATATGATTGGCTGAAATAAAAGCGAAATTCTTAAAATCACAACAACTGAAGGTCAGTAAATAATTCCTTTGTTTTTGTTAAACACGATTGGCTGAAACAAAAGTGGAACTTTTAAAATCACAACAACTGAAGGTCAGCAAATAATTCCTTTTGTTTTTTTTGTTAAACACGATTGGCTGAAATAAAAAAGAAACTCTTAAAATCACAACAACTGAAGGTCCGTAAATAATTACTTTTTTTTGTTAAACACGATTGGCTGAAATAAAAGCGGAACTTTTAAAATAACAACAACTGAAGGTCAGTAAATTATTCTTTTGTTTTTGTTAAACACGATCGGCTGAAATAAAAGCGGATCTTTTAAAATCACAACAACTGAAGGTCAGTAAATAATTCCTTTGTTTTTTTTTTAAACACGATTGGCTGAAATAAAAGCAGAACTTTTAAAATCACAACAACTGAAGGTCAGTAAATAATTCTTTTGTTTTTTGCTAAACACTATCGGCTGAAACAAAAGCGGAACTGTTAAAATCACAACAACTGAAGGTCAGTAAATAATTCCTTTGTTTTTTTTGTTAAACACGATTGGCTGAAATAAAAGCGGAATTTTTAAAATCACATCGACTGAAGGTCAGTAGATAATTCCTTTGTTTTTTTGTTAAACACAATTGGCTAAAATAAAATCGGAACTATCAAAATCACAAAAACTGAAGGTCAGTAAATAATTCCTTTTGTTTTTTTTGTCAAACACGATTGGCTAAAATAAAAAAAGAACTATTAAAATCACAGCAACTGAAGATCTGTAAATAATTCCTTTTGTTTTTTGTTAAACACGATTGACTGTAACAAAAGCGGAATTTTTAAAATCACAACAACTGAAGGTCAGTAAATAATTCTTATGTTTTTTGTTAAACACGATAGGCTGAAACAAAAGCGGAACTTTTAAAATCGCAACAACTGAAGGTCAGTAAATAGTTCCCTTGTTTTTTGTTAAACACGATTGGCTGAAACAAAAGCGGAACTTTTAAAATCACAACAACTGAAGGTCAGTAAATAATTCCTTTGTTTTTTTTTTGTTAAACACGATTGGCTGAAATAAAAGCGGAACAATCAAAATCACAAAAACTGAAGGTCAGTAAAAAATTCCTTTTGTTTTTTTGTTAAACACGATTGGCTGAAATAAAAGTGGAACTCTTAAAATCACAACTGAAGGTCAGTAAATAATTCCTTTGTTTTTTTTTGTTAAACACGATTGGCTGAAATAAAAGCGGAACTCTGAAAATCACAACAACAGAAGGTCAGTAAATAATTCCTTGGGTTTTTTTCTTAAACACGATTGGTTGAAATAAAAGCGGAACTCTTAAAATAAAAACAACTGAAGGTCAGTAAATAATTCTTATGTTTTTTTTTGTTAAAAACGATTGGCTGAAACAAAAGTGGAACTTTTAAAATCACAACAACTAAAGTTCACTAAATAATTCCTTTGTTTTTTTGTTTAACACGATTGGCTGAAATAAAAGCAGAACTCTTTAAAATCACAACAACTGAAGGTCAGTAAATAATTCCTTTTTTTTTTGTTAAAAACGATTGGCTGAAATAAAAGCGGATCTCTTGAAATCAGAACAACTGAAGGTCAGTAAATAATTCCTTTTTTGTAAACACGATTGGCTGAAATAAAAGAAAAAATATTAAAAGCACAACAACTGAAGGTCAGTGAATCATTCGTTGTTTTTTTTTTGTTAAACAAGATTGGCTGAAATAAAAGCGGAAGTTTTAAAATCACAACAACTGAAGTTCAGTAAATATTTCCTTTGTTTTTTTTTTGTTAAACAGGATAGGCTGAAATAAAAGAGGATGTTTTAGAATCACAACAACTGAAAGTCAGTAAGTAATTCCTTTGTTTTTTTTAAACACGATTGCCAGAAACAAAAGCAGAACTCTTAAAATAACAACAACTGAAGTTCAGTAGATAATTCCTTTGCTTGTTTTTTTGTTAAACACGATTGGCTGAAATAAAAGTTGAACTTTTAAAATCCCAACAACTGAAGGTTAGTAAATAATTCCTTTTGTTTTTTGTTAAACACGATTGGCTGAAATAAAAGCAGAACTTTTAAAAACACAAAGACTAAAGGTCAGTAAATAATTCCTTTGTCTTTTCTTAAACACGATTGGCTGAAACAAAAGCGGAACTTTTAAAATCACAACAACTGAAGGTCAGTAAATAATTCCTTTGTTTTTTTCTTAAACACAATTGGTTGAAACAAAAGCGGAACTCTTAAAATCAAAACAACTCAAGGTCAGTAAATAATTCCTATGTTTTTTTGTTAAACACGCTTGGCTGAAACAAAAGCGGAACTTTTAAAATCACAACAACTGAAGTTCACTAAATAATTCAATTTTGTTTCATTGTTAAACACAATTGGCTGAAATAAAAGCGGAACTTTTAAAATCACAACAACTGAAGGTCAGTAAATAATTCCTTTGTTTTTTTCTTAAACACAATTGGTTGAAACAAAAGCGGAACTCTTAAAATCAAAACAACTCAAGGTCAGTAAATAATTCCTATGTTTTTTTGTTAAACACGCTTGGCTGAAACAAAAGCGGAACTTTTAAAATCACAACAACTGAAGTTCACTAAATAATTCAATTTTGTTTCATTGTTAAACACAATTGGCTGAAACAAAAGCGGAATTTTTAAAATCACAACAACTGAAGGTCAGTAAATAATTCCTTTGTTTTTTTTTTTTGTTAAACATGATTGGCTGAAATAAAAGCAGAACTATTAAAATCACAAAAACTGAAGGTCAGTAAATAATTCCTTTTGTTTTTTTTAAACACGATTGGCTGAAATAAAAGTGGAACTCTTAAAATCACAGCAACTGAAGGTCAGTAAATAATTCCTTTTTTTTTGTTAAACACGATAGGCTGAATTAAAAGCGGACTTTTTAAATCACAACAACTGAAGGTCAGTAAATAATTCCTTTTTTTTTTTTTTTGTTAAACACGATTGGCTGAATTAAAAGCGGAACTCTTAAAATTGCAACAAGTGAAGGTCAGTAAATAATTTCTTTGTTTTTTTCTTAAACACGATTGGTTGAAATAAAAGCGGAACTCTTTAATTCAAAACAACTGAAGGTCATTAAATAATTCCTTTGTTGTTTTTTTTTGTTAAACGCGATCGGCTGAAATAAAAGCGGAACTCTTAAAATCACAACAACTGAAGGTCAGTAAATAATTCCTATGTTATTTTCTTAAACACGATTGGTTAAAATAAAAGCGGAACTCTTAAAATCAAAACAACTGAAGGTCAATAAATAATTCCTATGTTTTTTTTGTTAAACACGATTGTCTCAAACAAAAGCAAAACTTTTAAAATCACAACAACTGAAGGTCAGTACTTCCTTTGTTTTATTTTGTTAAAAACGAATGGCTCAAATAAAGGTGGAATCTTAAAGTCACAGCAACTGAATGTCAGCAAATAATTTATTTGTTTTTTTGTTAAAAAAACTGAGGGTCAGTAAATAATTCCTTTGTTTTTTTGTTAAACACGATTGGCTTAAACAAAAGCGGAACTTTTAAAATCACAACAATTGAAGGCCAGTAAATAATTCATTTTTTTGTTAAACACGATTGGCTGAAACAAAAGTGGAACTTTTAAAATCACAACAACTGAAAGTCAGTAAATGGTTTCTTTTTTTTGGTAAATACTATTGGCTGAAATAAAAGCGAAACTTTTAAAATTACAACAAATGAAGGTTAGTAAATAAACGCTTTGTTTTTTTTTGTTAAACAGGATGGGCTGAAATAATAACGGAAGTTTTAAAATCACAACAACTGAAGGTTAGTAAATAATTCCTTTGTTTTTTTGGTAAACACGATTGCCCGAAACAAAAGCGGAATTCTTAAAATCACAAGAACTGAAGGTCAGTAAATAATTCCTTTGTTTGTTTTTTTTGTTAAACACAATTGGCTAAAATAAAAGCGGAACTTTTAAAATCACAACAACTGAAGGTCAGTAAATAATTTCTTTGTTTTATTTTGTTAAACACGATTGGCTGAAATAAAGGTGGAACTCTTAAAATCACAGCAACTGAAGGTCAGCAAATAATTCATTTGTTTTTTTGTTAAACCCATTTTTTTAAAATGATTTTTGAATTTTTTTTAACATGATATTTTTTTTCAACTTTTTTACGTATCTTAAAATGACATGAAATATGCCTACGGCTCACCAATCGTACTCTGTGCTTGCTCATAGACACGACCCGGCTTTCCCACTGGTAACCTTTGGCAGGTTATTGACACTACCTAGTTTATTACCTGCATGAAATCAGTATTTTTACGCAGTGGAAGGATAAACAAACAATTCTTATCTGTAAAAAATTGAATGTATTTAACATATTTTTATATTAAAATTCTACATCTCGTTATTTCATTAAAATTATCTTATACATTATTTTTGTTAAGTATTCATTATTTTTAGGGATATGCTAGAACGTCAGTAAATAATTCCTTTGTTTTTTTCATTAAAAATATCTTATGCATTATTTTGTTAAGTGTTAATTATTTTTAAGGATATGCTAGAACGTCAGCAAATAATTCCTTTTTTTTAAACACGATTGGCTGAAATAAAAGCGGAACTCTTAAAATCACAACAACTGAAATAACTCCTTTTTTTTGTTAAACACGATTGGCAGAAATAAAAGCCGAACTCTTAAAATCACAACATAAGTAAATAATTCCTTTGTTTTTTTTTTAAACACGATTGGCTGAAATAAAAGCGGAACTCTTAAAATCACAGCAACTGAAGGTCAGTAAATAATTCCTTTGTTTTTTTTTGTTAAACACGATAGGCTGAATTAAAAGTGGATTTTTTAAATCACAACAACTGAAGGTCAGTAAATGATTCCTTTGTTTTTTTTGTTAAACGCGATTGGCTGAAATAAAAGCAGAAGTCTTAAAATTGCAACAATTGAAGGTCAGTAAATAATTCCTTTGTTTTTTTCTTACACACGATTGGTTGAAATAAAAGCGGAACTCTTAAATTCAAAACAACTGAAGGTCAGTAAATAATTCCTATGTTTTTTTTTGTTAAACACGATTGGCTGAAACAAAAGTGGAACTTTTAAAATCACAACAACTGAAGTTCACAAAATAATTCCTTTTGTTTTTTTGTTAAAAAAGATTGGCTGAAATAAAAGCGGAACTCTTAAAATCACAACAACTGAAGGTCAGTAAATAATTCCTTTGTTTTTGTTAAACACGATTGGCTGAAAAAAAAGCGGAACCCTTGAATTCAGAAAATATGAAAATCAGTAAATAATTCCTATGTTTGGTAAACACTATTGGCTGAAATAAAAGCGAAACTTTTAAATTCATAACAACTGAAGGTCAGTAAATAATTCTTTGTTTTTTTTTGTTAAAAAGGATTGGCTGAAATAAAAGTTGTAGTTTTAAAATCACAACAACTGAAGTTCAATAAATAATTCCATTGTTTTTTTTGTTAAACAGGATTGGCTGAAATAAAAGCGGATGTTTTAGAATCACAACAACTGAAGGTCAGTAAATAATTCCTTTGTTTTTTTGTTAAACATGATTGCCTGAAACAAAAGCGGAACTCTTAAAATAACAACAACTGAAGATCAGTAAATAATTCCTTTGTTTTTACTGTTAAACACGATTAGCTGCAATAAAAGCAGAACTTTTAAAATCACAACAACTGAAGGTCAGTAAATAATTTTTTTTGTTTTTTTGTTAAACACGATTGGCTGAAATAAAAGCGGAACTCTTAAAATCAAAACAACTGAAGGTCAGTAAATAATTCCTATGTTTTTTTTGTTAAGAACAATTGGCTGAAACAAAAGCAGAACTTTTAAAATCACAACAACTGAAATTCAGTAAATAATTCCTTTTTTTTAAAACACGATTGCCTGAAATAAAAGCGGAAATCTTAAAATCACAACAACTGAAGGTCATAAATAATTTCTTTGTTTTTTTGTTAAACACGATTGGCTTAAATAAAAGCGGAACTGTTGAAATCAGAACAACTGAAGATCAGTAAATAATTTCTTATTTTGGTAAACACGATTGGTTTAAATAAAAGCGAAACTTTTGAAATCACAACAACTGAAGTTCAGTAAATAATTCTTTGTTTTTTTTTGTTAAACAGGATTGGCTGACATAAAAGCGGAAGTTTTAAAATCACAACAACTGAAGTTCAGTAAATAATTCCTTTTTTTTGTTAAACAGGATTTGCTGAAATAAAAGCGGATGCTTTAGAATTACAACAACTGAAGGTCAGTAAATAATTTCTTTGTTTTTTTGTTAAACACGATTGCCTGAAACAAAAGCGGTACTCTTAGAATAACAAAAACTGAAGGTCAGTAAATAATTCCTTTTGTTTTTTTAATTTAAACGATTGGCTGAAATAAAAGCGGAACTTTTAAAATCACAAAAACTGAAGGTCAGTAAATAATTCCTTTGTTTTTTGTTAAAAACGATTGGGTTAAAAAAAAGCGAAAACCTTTAAAATCACAACAACTGAAGGTCAGTAAATAATTCCTTTCGTGTTTTTTCTTAAACACGATTGGTTTAAATAAAAGCGGAACTCTTAAATTCAAAACAACTGAAGGTCAATAAATAATTCCTATGTTTTTTTTTGTTAAACACGATTGACTGAAACAAAAGCGGAACTTTTAAAATCACAACAACTGAAGTTCACAAAATAATTCCTTTTGTTTTTTTGTTAAACACGATTGGCTGAAATAAAAGTGGAACTCTTGAAATCAGAGCAACTGAAGATCAGTAAATAATTACTTATTTTGTTAAACACGATTGTTTGAAATAAAAGCGAAACTTTTGAAATCACAACAACTGAAAGTCAGTAAATAATTCTTTGTTTTTTTTGTTAAACAGGAGTGGCTGAAATAAAAGCGGATGTTTTAGAATCACAACAACTGAAGGTCAGTAAATAATTCCTTTGTTTTTTTTGTTAAACACGATTGCCTGAAACAAAAGCGGAACTCTTAGAATAACAAAAACTGAAGGTCAGTAAATAATTCCTTTCGTTTTTTTGTTTAAAACGATTGGCTGAAATAAAAGCGGAACTTTTAAAATCACAAAAACTGAAGGTCAGTAAATAATTCCTTTGTTTTTGTTAAACACGATTGGCTGAAATAAAATAGGAACTTTTAAAATCACAAAAACTGAAGGTCAGTAAATGATTCCTTTTGTGTTTTTTGTTAAACACGATTGGCTGAAATAAAAAATAAACTCTTAAAATCACAACAACTAGAAAGTCAGTAAATAATTCCTTTGTTTTTTCTTAAACACGATTGGTTGAAATAAAAGCGGAACTCTTAAAATCAAAACAACTGAAGGTCAGTAAGTAATTCCTAGGTTTTTTTTTGTTAAACACGATTGGCTGAAACAAAAGCAGAACTTTTAAAATCACAACAACTGAAGGTAAGTAAATAATTCCTTTTGTTTTTTTTTAAACACGATTGGCTGAAATAAAAGTGGAACTCTTAAAATCACAGCAACTGAAGGTCAGTAAATAATTCCTTTGTTTTTTTATGTTAAACACGATAGGCTGAATTAAAAGTGGATTTTTTAAATCACAACAACTGAAGGTCAGTAAATGATTCCTTTGTTTTTTTTTTGTTAAACGCGATTGGCTGAAATAAAAGCAGAAGTCTTAAAATTGCAACAATTGAAGGTCAGTAAATAATTCCTTTGTTTTTTTCTTAAACACGATTGGTTGAAATAAAAGCGGAACTCTTAAATTCAAAACAACTGAAGGTCAGTAAATAATTCCTATGTTTTTTTTTTGTTAAAAACGATTGGCTGAAACAAAAGTGGAACTTTTAAAATCACAACAACTGAAGTTCACAAAATAATTCCTTTTGTTTTTTTGTTAAAAACGATTGGCTGAAATAAAAGCGGAACTCTTAAAATCACAACAACTGAAGGTCAGTAAATAATTCCTTTGTTTTTGTTAAACACGATTGGCTGAAAAAAAAGCGGAACCCTTGAATTCAGAAAATATGAAGGTCAGTAAATAATTCCTATGTTTGGTAAACACTATTGGCTGAAATAAAAGCGAAACTTTTAAATTCATAACAACTGAAGGTCAGTAAATAATTCTTTGTTTTTTTTTGTTAAAAAGGATTGGCTGAAATAAAAGTTGTAGTTTTAAAATCACAACAACTGAAGTTCAGTAAATAATTCCATTGTTTTTTTTGTTAAACAGGATTGGCTGAAATAAAAGCGGATGTTTTAGAATCACAACAACTGAAGGTCAGTAAATAATTCCTTTGTTTTTTTGTTAAACATGATTGCCTGAAACAAAAGCGGAACTCTTAAAATAACAACAACTGAAGATCAGTAAATAATTCCTTTGTTTTTTCTGTTAAACACGATTAGCAGCAATAAAAGCAGAACTTTTAAAATCACAACAACTGAAGGTCAGTAAATAATTTTTTTTGTTTTTTTGTTAAACACGATTGGCTGAAATAAAAGCGGAACTCTTAAAATCAAAACAACTGAAGGTCAGTAAATAATTCCTATGTTTTTTTTGTTAAGAACAATTGGCTGAAACAAAAGCGGAACTTTTAAAATCACAACATCTGAAATTCACTAAATAATTCCTTTTGTTTTTTTTTAAAACACGATTGGCTGAAATAAAAGCGGAAATCTTAAAATCACAAAAACTTATGGTCATTAAATAATTCCTTTTTTTTTTTGTTAAACACGATTGGCTTAAACAAAAGCGGAACTGTTGAAATCACAACAACTGAAGATCAGTAAATAATTTCTTATTTTGGTAAACACGATTGGTTTAAATAAAAGCGAAACTTTTGAAATCACAACAACTGAAGGTCAGTAAATAATTCTTTGTTTTGTTTTTGTTAAACAGGATTGGCTGACATAAAAGCGGAAGTTTTAAAATCACAACAACTGAAGTTCAGTAAATAATTCCTTTTTTTGTTAAACAGGATTTGCTGAAATAAAAGCGGATGCTTTAGAATTACAACAACTGAAGGTCAGTAAATAATTTCTTTGTTTTTTGTTAAACACGATTGCCTGAAACAAAAGCGGTACTCTTAGAATAACAAAAACTGAAGGTCAGTAAATAATTCCTTTTGTTTTTTTAATTTAAACGATTGGCTGAAATAAAAGCGGAACTTTTAAAATCACAAAAACTGAAGGTCAGTAAATAATTCCTTTGTTTTTTGTTAAAAACGATTGGGTGAAACAAAAGCGAAAACCTTTAAAATCACAACAACTGAAGGTCAGTAAATAATTCCTTTCGTGTTTTTTCTTAAACACGATTGGTTGAAATAAAAGCGGAACTCTTAAATTCAAAACAACTGAAGGTCAATAAATAATTCCTATGTTTTTTTTTGTTAAACACGATTGACTGAAAGAAAAGCGGAACTTTTAAAATCACAACAACTGAAGTTCACAAAATAATTCCTTTTGTTTTTTTTTTAAACACGATTGGCTGAAATAAAAGTGGAACTCTTGAAATCAGAGCAACTGAAGATCAGTAAATAATTACTTATTTTGGTAAACACGATTGGTTGAAATAAAAGCGAAACTTTTGAAATCACAACAACTGAAAGTCAGTAAATAATTCTTTGTTTTTTTGTTAAACAGGAGTGGCTGAAATAAAAGCGGATGTTTTAGAATCACAACAACTGAAGGTCAGTAAATAATTCCTTTGTTTTTTTTGTTAAACACGATTGCCTGAAACAAAAGCGGAACTCTTAGAATAACAAAAACTGAAGGTCAGTAAATAATTCCTTTGTTTTTGTTAAACACGATTGGCTGAAACGAAAGAGGAACTTTTAAAATCACAACAACTGAAGGTCAGTAAATAATTCCTTTTGTGTTTTTTGTTAAACACGATTGGCTGAAATAAAAAATAAACTCTTAATATCACAACAACTAGAAAGTCAGTAAATAATTCCTTTGTTTTTTCTTAAACACGATTGGTTGAAATAAAAGCGGAACTCTTAAAATCAAAACAACTGAAGGTCAGTAAGTAATTCCTAGGTTTTTTTTTGTTAAACACGATTGGCTGAAACAAAAGCAGAACTTTTAAAATCACAACAACTGAAGTTCACTAAATAATTCCTTTTGTTTTATTGTTAAACATGATTGGCTGAAATAAAAGCGAAACTTTTGAAATCACAACAACTGAAAGTCAGTAAATAATTCTTTGTTTTTTTTTGTTAAACAGGAGAGGCTGAAATAAAAGCGGATGTTTTAGAATCACAACAACTGAAGGTCAGTAAATAATTCCTTTGTTTTTTTTGTTAAACACGATTGCCTGAAACAAAAGCGGAACTCTTAGAATAACAAAAACTGAAGGTCAGTAAATAATTCCTTTCGTTTTTTTGTTTAAAACGATTGGCTGAAATAAAAGCGGAACTTTTTAAATCACAAAAACTGAAGGTCATTAAATAATTCCTTTGTTTTTTGTTAAACATGATTGGCTGAAACAAAAGAGGAACTTTTAAAATCACAACAACTGAAGGTCAGTAAATAATTCCTTTTGTGTTTTTTGTTAAACACGATTGGCTGAAATAAAAAATAAACTCTTAAAATCACAACAACTAGAAATTCAGTAAATAATTCCTTTGTTTTTTCGTATAACTTTTTTAATAACTTTTAAAATCACAAAAACTGAAGGTCAGTAAATAATTCCTTTGTTTTTGTTAAACACGATTGGCTGAAACAAAAGAGGAACTTTTAAAATCACAACAACTGAAGGTCAGTAAATAATTCCTTTTGTGTTTTTTGTTAAACACGATTGGCTGAAATAAAAAATAAACTCTTAAAATCACAACAACTAGAAAGTCAGTAAATAATTCCTTTGTTTTTTCTTAAACACGATTGGTTGAAATAAAAGCGGAACTCTTAAAATCAAAACAACTGAAGGTCAGTAAGTAATTCCTATTTTTTTTGTTAAACACGATTGGCTGAAACAAAAGCAGAACTTTTAAAATCACAACAACTGAAGTTCACTAAATAATTCCTTTTGTTTTATTTTTAAACATGATTGGCTGAAATAAAAGCGAAACTCTTAAAATCAGAACAGCTGAAGGTCAGTAAATAATTCCTTTGTTTTTTGTTAAACACGATTGGCTAAAAAAAGCGGAACTTTTGAAATCAGAACAACTGAAGGTAAGTAAATAATTCCTTTTTTTGGTAAACACGATTGGCTGAAATAAAAGCGAAACTTTGAAAATCACAACAACTGAAGTTCAGTAAATAATTCCATTGTTTTTTTTTTGTTAAACAGGATTGGCTGAAATAAAAGCGGATGTTTTAGAATCACAACAACTGAAGGTCAGTAAATAATTCCTTTGTTTTTCTGTTAAACATGATTGCCTGAAACAAAAGCGGAACTCTTAAAATAACAACAACTGAAGATCAGTAAATAATTCCTTTGTTTTTTTTTTAAACACTATTAGCTGCAATAAAAGCAGAACTATTAAAATCACAACAACTGAAGGTCAGTAAATAATTCTTTTTGTTTTTTTAAAACACGATTGGCTGAAATAAAAGCGGAACTTTTAAAATCAAAACAACTGAAGGTCAGTAAATAATTCCTATGTTTTTTTTTGTTAAGAACAATTTGCTGAAACAAAAGCGGAACTTTTAAAATCACAACAACTGAAATTCACTCTATAATTCCTCTTGTTTTTTTAAACAGGATTGGCTGAAATTAAAGCGGAAATCTTAAAATCACAACAACTGAAGGTCAGTAAATAATTCCTTTAATTTTTTGTTAAACACGATTGGCTGAAATAAAAGCGGAACTCTTGAAATCAGAACAACTGAAGATCAGTAAATAATTCCTTATTTTGGTAAACACGATTGGTTGAAATAAAAGCGAAACTTTTGAAATCACAACAACTGAAGGTCAGTAAATAATTCTTTGTTTTTTTGTTAAACAGGATTGGCTGAAATAAAAGCGGAAGTTTTAAAATCACAACAACTGAAGTTCAGTAAATAATTCCTTTGTTTTTTTTTGTTAAACAGGATTGGCTGAAATAAAAGCGGATGTCTTAGAATCACAACAACTGAAGGTCAGCAAATAATTCCTTTGTTTTTTTGTTAAACATGATTGCCTGAAACAAAAGCGGAACTCTTAAAATAACAACAACTGAAGATCAGTAAATAATTCCTTTGTTTTTTTTGTTAAACACGATTAGCTGCAATAAAAGCAGAACTTTTAAAATCACAACAACTGAAGGTCAGTAAATAATTCCTATGTTTTTTTTGTTAAGAACGATTGGCTGAAACAAAAGCGGAACTTTTAAAATCACAACATCTTAAATTCACTAAATAATTCCTTTTGTTTTTTTTAAAACTCGATTGGCTGAAATAAAAGCGGAAATCTTAAAATCACAACAACTGAAGGTCAGTAAATAATTTTTTTTGTTTTTTTGTTAAACACGATTGGCTGAAATAAAAGCGAACTCTTAAAATCAAAACAACTGAAGGTCAGTAAATAATTCCTATGTTTTTTTTGTTAAGAACGATTGGCTGAAACAAAAGCGGAACTTTTAAAATCACAACATCTGAAATTCACTAAATAATTCCTTTTGTTTTTTTTTAAAACACGATTGGCTGAAATAAAAGCGGAAATCTTAAAATCACAACAACTGAAGGTCAGTAAATAATTCCTTTGTTTTTTTGTTAAACACGATTGGCTGAAATAAAAGCGGAACTGTTGAAATCAGAACAACTGAAGATCAGTAATTAATTCCTTTTTTTGTTAAACACGATTGTTTTAAATAAAAGCGAAACTTTTGAAATCACAACAACTGAAGGTCAGTAAATAATTCTTTGTTTTTTTTTGTTAAGAACGATTGGCTGAAACAAAAGCGGAACTTTTAAAATCACAACATCTTAAATTCACTAAATAATTCCTTTTGTTTTTTTTAAAACACGATTGGCTGAAATAAAAGCGGAAATCTTAAAATCACAACAACTGACGGTCATTAAATAATTCCTTTGTTTTTTTGTTAAACACGATTGGCTGAAATAAAAGCGGAACTGTTGAAATCAGAACAACTGAAGATCAGTAAATAATTTCTTATTTTGGTAAACACGATTGGTTTAAATAAAAGCGAAACTTTTGAAATCACAACAACTGAAGGTCAGTAAATAATTCTTTGTTTTTTTTGTTAAACAGGATTGGCTGACATAAAAGCGGAAGTTTTAAAATCACAATAACTGAAGTTCAGTAAATAATTCCTTTTTTGTTTAACAGGATTTGCTGAAATAAAAGCGGATGTTTTAGAATCACAACAACTGAAGGTCAGTAAATAATTCCTTTGTTTTTTTGTTAAACACGATTGCCTGAAACAAAAGCGGTACTCTTAGAATAACAAAAACTGAAGGTCAGTAAATAATTCCTTTTGTTTTTTTATTTTAAACGATTGGCTGAAATAAAAGCGGAACTTTTAAAATCACAAAAACTGAAGGTCAGTAAATAATTCCTTTGTTTTTTGTTAAAAACGATTGGGTGAAACAAAAGCGAAAACCTTTAAAATCACAACAACTGAAGGTCAGTAAATAATTCCTTTCGTGTTTTTTCTTAAACACGATTGGTTGAAATAAAAGTGGAACTCTTAAATTCAAAACAACTGAAGGTCAATAAATAATTCCTTTGTTTTTTTTTGTTAAACACGATTGACTGAAACAAAAGCGGAACTTTTAAAATCACAACAACTGAAGTTCACAAAATAATTCCTTTAGTTTTTTTGTTAAACACGATTGGCTGAAATAAAAGTGGAACTCTTGAAATCAGAGCAACTGAAGATCAGTAAATAATTACTTATTTTGGTAAACACGATTGGTTGAAATAAAAGCGAAACTTTTGAAATCACAACAACTGAAAGTCAGTAAATAATTCTTTGTTTTTTTTGTTAAACAGGAGTGGCTGAAATAAAAGCGGATGTTTTAGAATCACAACAACTGAAGGTCAGTAAATAATTCCTTTGTTTTTTTTGTTAAACACGATTGCCTGAAACAAAAGCGGAACTCTTAGAATAACAAAAACTGAAGGTCAGTAAATAATTCCTTTTGTTTTTTTGTTTAAAACGATTGGCTGAAATAAAATCGGAACTTTTAAAATCACAAAAACTGAAGGTCAATAAATAATTCCTTTGTTTTTTGTAAAACACGATTGGCTGAAACAAAAGAGGAACTTTTAAAATCACAACAACTGAAGGTCAGTAAATAATTCCTTTTGTGTTTTTTGTTAGACACGATTGGCTGGAATAAAAAATAAACTCTTAAAATCACAACAACTAGAAAGTCAGTAAATAATTCCTTTGTTTTTTCTTCAACACGATTGGTTGAAATAAAAGCGGAAGTCTTAAAATCAAAACAACTGAAGGTCAGTAAGTAATTCCTAGTTTTTTTTTGTTAAACACGATTGGCTGAAAAAAAAGAAGAACTTTTAAAATCACAACAACTGAAGTTCACTAAATAATTCCTTTTGTTTTATTGTTAAACATGATTGGCTGAAATAAAAGCGAAACTTTTGAAATCACAACAACTGAAAATCAGTAAATAATTCTTTGTTTTTTTTTGTTAAACAGGAGTGGCTGAAATAAAAGCGGATGTTTTAGAATCACAACAACTGAAGGTCAGTAAATAATTCCTTTGTTTTTTTTTTGTTATACACGATTGCCTGAAACAAAACGAAACTCTTAGAATAACAAAAACTGAAGGTCAGTAAATAATTCCTTTTTTTTTGTTTAAAACGATTGGCTAAAATAAAAGCGGAACTTTTAAAATCACAAAAACTGAAGGTCAGTAAATAGTTCCTTTGTTTTTTGTTAAGCACGATTGGCTGAAATAAAAGCAGAACTTTTAAAGTCACAAAGACTAAAGGTCAGTAAATAATTCCTTTGTCTTTTCTTAAACACGATTGGCTGAAACAAAAGCGGAACTTTTAAAATCACAACAACTGAAGGTCAGTAAATAATTCCTTTGTTTGTTTTTTTTGTTAAACACTAT
This sequence comes from Artemia sp. Qi Xiang Cuo, assembly GCF_049724085.1. Taxonomy (NCBI): domain Eukaryota; kingdom Metazoa; phylum Arthropoda; class Branchiopoda; order Anostraca; family Artemiidae; genus Artemia; species Artemia sp. Qi Xiang Cuo. The sequence continues at coordinate 10,776,200 of NC_142808.1, read as the reverse complement.
TGGCTGAAATAAAAGCGGAACTTTTAAAATCACAACAACTGAAGGTCAGTAAATAATTCCTTTTGTTTTTTTGTTAAACACGATTGGCTGAAATAAAAGCGGAACTCTTGAAATCAGAAAAACTGAAGGTCAGTAAATAATTCTTTATTTTGGTAAACACGATTGGTTGAAATAAAAGCGAAACTTTTAAATTCATAACAACTGAAGGTCAGTAAATAATTCTTTGTTTTTTTTTGTTAAACAGAATTGGCTGAAATAAAAGGGGAAGTTTTAAAATCACAACAACTGAAGTTCAGTAAATAATTCTATTGTTTTCTTTTTGTTAAACAGGACTGGCTGAAATAAAAGCGGATGTTTTAGAATCACAACAACTGAAGGTCAGTAAATAATTTCTTTGTTCTTTTATTAAACATGATTGCCTGAAACAAAAGTGGAACTCTTAAAATAATAACAACTGAAGGTCAGTAAATAATTCCTTTGTTTTTTTTTTTTTTTTAAACAAGATTAGCTGAAATAAAAGTGGAAAAAAAAGCGGAACTTTTGAAATCAGAACATCCGAAGGTCAGTAAATAATTCCTTTTTTTTGGTAAACACGATAGACTGAAATAAAAGTGAAACTTTGAAAATCACAACAACTGAAGTTTAATAAATAATTCCTTTTGTTTTATTGTTAAACACGATTGGCTGATATAAAAGCGAAATTCTTAAAATCACAACAACTGAAGGTCAGTAAATAATTCATTTGTTTTTTGTTAAACAAGATTGGCTGAAACAAAGTGGAACTTTTAAAATCAAAACAACTGAATGTCAGCAAATAATTTCTTTTTTTTAAACACGATTGGCTGGAATAAAAAATGAATTCTTAAAATCACAACAACTGAAGGTCAGTAAATAATTTCTTTTGTTTTTTTTGTTAAACACGATTGGCTGAAATAAAAGCGGAACTTTTAAAATCACATAAACTGAAGCTCAGTAAATAATTCTTTTTTTTTGTTAAACACGATTGGCTGAAATAAAAGCGGAACTTTTAAAATCACAAAAACTGAAGGTCATTAAATAATTCCTTTGTTTTTTTTGTTAAACACGATTGGCTGAAACAAAAGCGGAACTTTTAAAATCACAACAACTGATGGTCAGTAAATAATTCCTTTGTTTTTTTTGTTAAACACTATTGGCTGAAACAAAAGCGGAACTTTTAAAATCACAACAACTGAAGGTCAGTAAATAATTCCTTTGTTTTTTTTTTATTAAACACGATTGGCTGAAATAAAAGTGGAACTCTTAAAATCACAAAAACTGAAGGTCAGTAAATAATTCCTTTTGTTTTTTTGTTAAACACGATTGGCTGAAATAAAAGTGGAACTCTTAAAATCACAGCAACTGAAGGTCAGTAAATAATTCCTTTGTTTTTTTTGTTAAACACAATTGGCTGAAATAAAAGCGGGATTTTTAAAATCACAACAACTGAAGGTCAATAAATAATTCCTTTGTTTTTTTTTGTTAAACGCGATTGGCTGAAAATAAAAAGTGGAACTCTTAAAATCACAGCAACTGAAGGTCAGTAAATAATTCCTTTGTTTTTCATTGTTAAACACAATTGGCTGAAATAAAAGTGGATTTTTTAAAATCACAACAAGTAAAGGTCAATAAATAATTCCTTTGTTTTTTTTTTGTTAAACGCGATTGGCTGAAATAAAAGCGGAACTCTTAAAATCACAACAACTGAACGTCAGTAAATAATTCCTTTTTTTTTTCTTAAACACGATTGGTTGAAATAAAAGCGGAACTCTTAAAATAAAAACAACTGAAGGTCAGTAAATAATTCCTTTGTTTTTTTTTGCTAAACACGATTGGCTGAAACAAAAGTGGAACTTTAAAAATCACACCAAATGAAGGTCAGTATATAACTTCTTTTGTTTTTTTCGGTTAAGCACGATTGGCTGAAACAAAAGCGGTACTTTTAAAATCGCATCAACTGATGGTCAGTAAATAATTCCTTTGTTTTTTTTTGTTATACACGATTGGCTGAAACAAAAGCGGTACTTTTAAAATCACAGCAACTGAAGGTCAGTAAATAATTCCGTTGTTTTTTTTGTTAAACATGATTGGCTGAAATAAAAGCGGAACTTTTAAAATAACAACAACTGAAGGTCAGTAAATAATTCATTTTGTTTTTTTGTTAAACACGATTGGCTGAAATAAAAGTGGAACTCTTAAAAACACAGAAACTGAAGGTCAGTAAATAATTCCTTTGTTTTTTTACTTGTTCAACACGATTGGCTGAAATAAAAGCGGACTTTTTAAAATCACAACAACTGAAGGTCAAAAAATAATTCCTTTTTTTTTTTTTTGTTAAACGCGATTGGCTGAAATAAAAGCGGAACTCTTAAAATCACAACAACTGAAGGTCAGTAAATAATTCCTTTGTTTTTTTCTTAAACACGATTGGTTGAAATAAAAGCGGAACTCTTGAAATCAAAACAACTGAAGGTCAGTAAATAATTCCTATGTTTTTTTTGTTAAATACGATTGCCTGAAACAAAAGCAGAACTTTTAAAATCACAACAACTGAAGGTCAGTAAATAATTCCTTTGTTTTTTGTTAAACACGATTGGCTGAAATAAAAGCGGATCTCTTGAAATCAGAACAACTGAAGGTCAGTAAATAATTCCTTTTTTTTGGTAAACACGATTGGCTGAAATAAAAGCAAAACTTTTAAAAGCACAACAACTGAAGGTCAGTGAATAATTATTTTTTTTTTGTTAAACAGGATTGGCTGAAATAAAAGCACAAGTTTTAAAATCACAAAAACTGAAGTTCAGTAAATAATTCCTTTGTTTTTTTTTGTTAAACAGGATTGGCTGAAATAAAAGTGGATGTTTTAGAATCACAACAACTGAAGGGCAGTAAATAATTCCTTTGTTTTTTTGTTAAACACGATTGCCTGAAACAAAAGCAGAACTCTTAAAATAACATCACTGAAGGTAAATAATTCCTTTGTTTGTTTTTTTTGTTAAACACGATTGGCTGAAATAAAAGCGGAACTTTTAAAATCCCAACAACTGAAGGTCAGTGAATAATTCATTTTGTTTTTTTGTTAAACACGATTGGCTGAAATAAACGCAGAACTTTTAAAATCACAAAAACTAAAGGTCCGTAAATAATTCCTTTGTTTTTTGTTAAACACGATTGGCTGAAACAAAAGCGGAACTTTTAAAGTCACAACAACTGAAGTTCACTAAATAATTCCCTTTTGTTTTTATTGTTAAACATAATTAGCTGAAATAAAAGCGGAACTCTTAAAATCACAACAACTGAAGGTCAGTAAATAATTCCTTTGTTTTTTGTTAAGCACGATTGGCTGAAATAAAAGCCGATCTCTTGAAATCAAAACAACTGAAGGTCAGTAAATAATTTCTTTTTTGGTAAACACCATTGGCTGAAATATAAGCGATATAATTCTTTGTTTTTTTTGTTAAACAGGATTGGCTGAAACAAAAGCGAAAGTTTTAAAATTACAACAACTGAAGCTCAGTAAATAATTCCTTTGTTTTTTTGTTAAACAGGATTGGCTGAAATAAAACGGAAGTTTTAGAATCACAACAACTGAAGGTCATTAAATAATTCCTTTGTTTTTTGTTAAACACGATTGCCTGAAACAAAAGCGGAGCTCTTAAAATAACAACAACTGAAGGTCAGTAAATAATTCCTTTGTTTTTTTTTTTTTGTTAAAAACAATTGGCTGAAATAAAAACCGAACTTTTAAAATCACAACACCTGAAGGTCAGTAAATAATTCCTTTTGTTTTTTTTTGTTAAACACAATTGGCTGAAATAAAAGCGGAACTTTTAAAATCACAAGAACTGAAGGTCAGAAAATAAATCGTTTGTTTTTTGTTAAACACGATTGGCTGAAATAAAAGTAGAACTCATAAATCACAGCAACTGAAGGTCAGTAAATAATTCCTTTTTTTTTCTTAAACACGATTGGTTGAAATAAAAGCGGAACTCTTAAAATAAAAACAACTGAAGGTCAGTAAATAATTCCTTTGTTTTTTTTGCTAAACACGATTGGCTGAAACAAAAGTGGAACTTTAAAAATCACACCAAATGAAGGTCAGTATATAACTTCTTTTGTTTTTTTCGGTTAAGCACGATTGGCTGAAACAAAAGCGGTACTTTTAAAATCGCATCAACTGAAGGTCAGTAAATAATTCCTTTGTTTTTTTTGTCATACACGATTGGCTGAAACAAAAGCGGTACTTTTAAAATCACATCAACTGAAGGTCAGTAAATAATTCCTTTGTTTTTTTTGTTTAACACGATTGGCTGAAATAAAAGTGGAACTATTAAAATCACAAAAACTGAAGGTCAGTAAATAATTCCCTTTGTTTTTTTGTTAAACACGATTGGCTGAAATAAAAGTGGAACTCTTAAAAACACAGAAACTGAAGGTCAGTAAATAATTCCTTTGTTTTTTTCTTGTTCAACACGATTGGCTGAAATAAAAGCGGACTTTTTAAAATCACAACAACTGAAGGTCAAAAAATAATTCCTTTGTTTTTTTTTGTTAAACGCGATTGGCTGAAATAAAAGCTGAACTCTTAAAATCACAACAACTGAAGGTCAGTAATTAATTCCTTTGTTTTTTTTCTTAAACACGATTGGTTGAAATAAAAGCGGAACTCTTAAAATCAAAACAACTGAAGGTCAGTAAATAATTCCTATGTTTTTTTTGTTAAATACGATTGCCTGAAACAAAAGCAGAACTTTTAAAATCACAACAACTGAAGGTCAGTAAATAATTCCTTTGTTTTTTGTTAAACACGATTGGCTGAAATAAAAGCGGATCTCTTGAAATCAGAACAAATGAAGGTCATTAAATAATTCTTTTTTTTTGGTAAACACGATTGGCTGAAATAAAAGCAAAACTTTTAAAAGCACAACAACTGAAGGTCAGTGAATAATTATTTTTTTTTTGTTAAACAGGATTGGCTGAAATAAAAGCACAAGTTTTAAAATCACAAAAACTGAAGTTCAGTAAATAATTCCTTTGTTTTTTTTTGTTAAACAGGATTGGCTGAAATAAAAGTGGATGTTTTAGAATCACAACAACTGAAGGTCAGTAAATAATTCCTTTGTTTTTTTGTTAAACACGATTGCCTGAAAAAAAGCAGAACTCTTAAAATAACATCACTGAAGGTAAATAATTCCTTTGTTTGTTTTTTGTGTTAAACACGATTGGCTGAAATAAAAGCGGAACTTTTAAAATCCCAACAACTGAAGGTCAGTGAATAATTCATTTTGTTTTTTTGTTAAACACGATTGGCTGAAATAAACGCAGAACTTTTAAAATCACAAAAACTAAAGGTCCGTAAATAATTCCTTTGTTTTTTGTTAAACACGATTGGCTGAAACAAAAGCGGAACTTTTAAAGTCACAACAACTGAAGTTCACTAAATAATTCCTTTTTGTTTTATTGTTAAACATAATTAGCTGAAATAAAAGCGGAACTCTTAAAATCACAACAACTGAAGGTCAGTAAATAATTCCTTTGTTTTTTGTTAAGCACGATTGGCTGAAATAAAAGCCGATCTCTTGAAATCAGAACAACTGAAGGTCAGTAAATAATTTCTTTTTTTGGTAAACACCATTGGCTGAAATATAAGCGATATAATTCTTTGTTTTTTTTGTTAAACAGGATTGGCTGAAACAAAAGCGAAAGTTTTAAAATTACAACAACTGAAGCTCAGTAAATAATTCCTTTGTTTTTTTGTTAAACAGGATTGGCTGAAATAAAAACGGAAGTTTTAGAATCACAACAACTGAAGGTCATTAAATAATTCCTTTGTTTTTTGTTAAACACGATTGCCTGAAACAAAAGCGGAGCTCTTAAAATAACAACAACTGAAGGTCAGTAAATAATTCCTTTGTTTGTTTTTTTTGTTAAAAACAATTGGCTGAAATAAAAGCCGAACTTTTAAAATCACAACAACTGAAGGTCAGTAAATAATTCCTTTTGTTTTTTTGTTAAACACAATTGGCTGAAATAAAAGCGGAACTTTTAAAATCACAAGAACTGAAGGTCAGAAAATAAATCGTTTGTTTTTTGTTAAACACGATTGGCTGAAATAAAAGTAGAACTCTTAAATCACAGCAACTGAAGGTCAGTAAATAATTCCTTTGTTTTTTTTTTGTTAAACAGTATTGGCTGAAATAAAAGTGGAACTATTAAAATTACAACAACTGAAGGTCAGTAATTAATTCCTTTGTTTTATTTTTTGTTAAACACGATTGGCTGAAATAAAAGTGGATGTTTTAGAATCACAACAACTGAAGGTCAGTAAATAATTCCTTTGTTTTTTTGTTAAACACGATTGCCTGAAACAAAAGCAGAACTCTTAAAATAACATCACTGAAGGTAAATAATTACTTTGTTTGTTTTTTTGTTAAACACGATTGGCTGAAATAAAAGCGGAACTTTTAAAATCACAACAACTGAAGGTCAGTGAATAATTCCTTTTGTTTTTTTGTTAAACACGATTGGCTGAAATAAAAGCAGAACTTTTAAAATCACAAAAAATGAAGGTCAGTAAATAATTCCTTTGTTTTTTGTTAAACACGATTGGCTGAAAAAAAAGCGGAACTTTTAAAATCACAACAACTGAAGGTCAGTAAATAATTCCTTTTGATTTTTTTTGGTTAAACACGACTGGCTGAAATAAAAAGGAACTCTTAAAATCACAACAACTGAAAGTCAGTAAATAATTCCTTTGTTTTTTTTTGTTAAACACGATTGGCTGAAATAAAAGGGGAACTATTAAAATCACAAAAACTGAAGGTCAGTAAATAATTTCTTTTGTTTTTTTGTTAAACACGATTGGCTGAAATAAAAGTGGAACTCTTAAAATCACAGCAACTGAAGGTCAGTAAATAATTCCTTTGTTTTTTTTCTCAAACACAATTGGCTGAAATAAAAGCGGATTTTTTAAAATCACAACAACTGAAGGTCAATAAATAATTCCTTTGTTTTTTTTTGTTAAACGCGATTGGCTGAAATAAAAGTGGAACTCTTAAAATCACAACAACTGAACGTCAGTAAATAATTCCTTTGTTTTTTTTCTTAAACACGATTGGCTGAAACAAAAGTGGAACTTCAAAAATCACACCAAATAAAGGTCATTATATAACTCCTTTTGTTTTTTTCGGTTAAGCACGATTGGCTGAAACAAAAGGGGTACTTTTAAAATCGCATCAACTGAAGGTCAGTAAGTAATTCCTTTGTTTTTTTGTTAAACACGATTGCTTGAAACAAAAGTGGAATTCTTAAAATAACAACAACTGAAGGTCAGTAAATAATTCCTTGGTTTTTTTTTTGTTAAAAACAATAGGCTGAAATAAAAGCGGAACTTTTAAAATCACAACAACTGAAGGCCAGTAAATAATTCCTTTTGTTTTTTTGTTAAACACGATTGGCTGAAATAAAAGCGGAACTTTTAAAGTCACAAGAACTGAAGGTCAGAAAATAAATCGTTTGTTTTTTGTTAAACACGATTGGCTGAAATAAAAGTAGAACTCTTAAATCACAGCAACTGAAGGTCAGTAAATAATTCCTTTGTTTTTTTTGTTAAACACGATTGGCTGAAATAAAAGAGGAACTATTAAAATTACAACAACTGAAGGTCAGTAATTAATTCCTTTGTTTTTTTTGTTAAACACGATTGGCTGAAATAAAAGTGGATGTTTTAGAATCACAACAACTGAAGGTCAGTAAATAATTCCTTTGTTTTTTTGTTAAACACGATTGCCTGAAACAAAAGCAGAACTCTTAAAATAACATCACTGAAGGTAAATAATTCCTTTGTTTTTTTTTTTGTTAAACACGATTGGCTGAAATAAAAGCGGAACTTTTAAAATCCCAACAACTGAAGGTCAGTGAATAATTCCTTTTGTTTTTTTGTTAAACACGATTGGCTGAAATAAAAGCAGAACTTTTAAAATCACAAAAACTAAAGGTCAGTAAATAATTCCTTTGTTTTTTGTTAAACACGATTGGATGAAAAAAAAGCGGAACTTTTAAAATCACAACAACTGAAGGTCAGTAAATAATTCCTTTTGATTTTTTTTTGTTAAACACGACTGGCTGAAAGAAAAAGGAACTCTTAAAATCACAACAACTGAAAGTCAGTAAATAATTCCTTTGTTTTTTTCTTAAACACAATTGGTTGAAATAAAAGCGGAACTCTTAAAATCAAAACAACTCAAGGTCAGTAAATAATTCCTATGTTTTTTTTGTTAAACACGATTGGCTGAAACAAAAGCGGAACTTTTAAAATCACAAGAACTGAAGTTCACTAAATAATTCCCTTTTGTTTTTTTGTTAAACATAATTAGCTGAAATAAAAGCGGAACTCTTAAAATCAAAACAACTCAAGGTCAGTAAATAATTCTTATGTTTTTTTTTTTAAACACTATTGGCTGAAACAAAAGCGGAACTTTTAAAATCACAAGAACTAAATTTCACTAAATAATTCCCTTTTTTTTATTGTTAAACACAATTGGCTAATAAAAGCTTTTATTGGAAATAAAAGCGGAACTATTAAAATCACAGCAACTGAAGGTCAGTAAATAATTCCTTTTTTTTGTTAAACACGATTGGCTGAAATAAAAGCGGATCTCTTGAAATCAGAACAACTGAAGGTCAGTAAATAATTTTTTTTTTGGTTAACACGATTGGCTGAAATATAAGCGAAACTTTTAAAATCACAACAACTGAAGGTCAGTAGATAATTCTTTGTTTTTTTGTTAAACAGGATTGGCTGAAATAAAAGCAAAAGTTTTAAAATTACAACAACTGAAGCTCAGTAAATAAGTCCTTTGTTTTTTTGTTAAACAGGATTGACTGAAATAAAAGCGGAAGTTTTAGAATCACAACAACTGAAGGTCAGTAAATAATTCCTTTGTTTTTTTGTTAAACACGATTGCCTGAAACAAAAGCGGAGCTCTTAAAATAACAAAAACTGAAGATCAGTAAATAATTCCTTTGTTTGTTTTTTTTTGTTAAACACAATTGGCTGAAATAAAAGCGGAACTTTAAAAATCAAAACATCTGAAGGTCAGTAAATAATTATTTTTGTTTTTTTATGTTAAACACGACTGGCTGAAATAAAAAGGAACTCTTAAAATCACAACAACTGAAAGTCAGTAAATAGTTCCTTTGTTTTTTTCTTAAACACGATTGGCTGAAACAAAAGCAGAACTTTTAAAATCACAACAACTGAAGTTCACTACATAATTCCCTTTTGTTTTATTGTTAAACATAATTGGCTGAAATAAAAGCGGAACTCTTAAAATCACAACAACTGAAGGTCAGTAAATAGTTCCTTTGTTTTTTGTTAAAAACGAATGGCTGAAATAAAAGCAGATCTCTTGAAATCAGAACAACTAAAGGTCAGTAAATAATTCCTTTTTTTGGTAAACACGATTGGATGAAATATAAGCGAAATCTTTAAAATCACAACAACTGAAGGTCAGTAAGTAATTCCTTTTGTTTTTTTGTTAAACACGATTGGCTGAGACAAAAGTGGAACTTTTAAAATCACAACAACTGAAGGTCAGTAAATAATTGCTTTTGTTTTTTTTTGTTAAACACGATTGGCTGAAAAAAAAGTGGAACTTTTAAAATCACAACAATTGAAAGTCAGTAAATAATTCCTTTTGTTTTTTTTTTGTTAAACACAATTGGCTGAAATAAAAAAGGAACTCTTAAAATCACAACAACTGAAAGTCAGTAAATAATTCCTTTGCTTTTTTCTTAAACACAATTGGTTGAAATAAAAGCGGAACTCTTAAAACAAAACAACTCAAGGTCAGTAAATAATTCCTATGTTTTTTTTGTTAAACACGATTGGCTGAAACAAAAGCGGAACTTTTAAAATCACAAGAACTGAAGTTCACTAAATAATTCCCTTTTGTTTTATTGTTAAACATAATTAGCTGAAATAAAAGCGGAACTCTTAAAATCACAACAACTGAAGGTCAGTAAATAATTCCTTTTTTTTGGTTAAGCACGATTGGCTGAAATAAAAGCAGATCTCTTGAAATCAGAACAACTGAAGGTTAGTAAATAATTTCTTTTTTTGGTAAACACCATTGGCTGAAATATAAGCGAAATTTTTAAAATCACAACAACTGAAAGTCAGTAAATAATTCTTTGTTTTTTTGTTAAACAGGATTGGCTGAAGTAAAAGCGGAAGTTTTAGAATCACAACAACTGAAGGTCAGTAAATAATTCCTTTGTTTTTTTGTTAAACACGATTGGTTGAAATAAAAGCGGAACCTTTAAAATCACAAGAACTGAAGGTCAGAAAATAAATAGTTTGTTTTTTGTTAAACACGATTGGCTAAAATAAAAGTAGAACTCTTAAATCACAGCAACTGAAGGTCAGTAAATAATTCCTTTGTTTTTTTTTGTTAAACACAATTGGCTGAAATAAAAGTGGAACTATTAAAATTACAACAACTGAAGGTCAGTAATTGATTCCTTTGTTTTTTTTGTTAAACACGATTGGCTGAAATAAAAGTAGAACTTTTAAAATCACATTAACTGAAGGTCATTAAATAATTCCTTTTTTTTGTTAAACACGATTGGCTGAAACAAAAGCGGAACTTTTAAAATCACAACAACTGATGGTCAGTAAATAATTCTTTTTGTTTTTTGTTAAACACGATTGGCTGAAATAAAAGTGGAACTCTTAAAATCACAGCAACTGAAGGTCAGTAAATAATTCCTTTGGTTTTTTTGTTAAACACGATTGGCTTAAATAAAACTGGAACTTTTAAAATTACAACAACTGAAGGTCAGTAATTAATTTCTTTTGTTTTTTTTTGTTAAACACGATTGGCTGAAATAAAAGCGGAACTCTTAAAATCACACCAACTGAAGGCTAGTAAGTAATTCCTTTGTATTTTTCTTAAACACGATTGGTTGAAATAAAAGCGGAACTCTTAAAATCACAACAACTGAAGGTCAGTAAATAATTCCTTTGTTTTTTGCTAAACAAGATTGGCTGAAATAAAAACGAAATTCTTAAAATCACACCAACTGAAGGTTAGTAAATCATTCCTTTGTATTTTTTTAAACACGATTGGTTGAAATAAAAGCGGAACTCTTAAAATCACAACAACTGAAGGTCAGTAAATAATTCTTTTTTTTGTTAAACACGATTGGCTGGAATAAAAGTGGAACTCTTAAAATCACACCAACTGAAGGTTAGTAAATAGTACCTTTGTATTTTTCTTAAGCACAATTGGTTGAAAAAAAAGCGGAAATCTTAAAATCACAGAAACTGAAGGTCAGTAAATAATTCCTTTGTTTTTTTTTGTTAAACACGATTGGCTGAAATAAAAGTGGAACTATTAAAATTACAACAACTGAAGGTCAGTAATTAATTCCTTCGTTTTTTGTTAAACACGATTGGCTGAAATAAAAGTAGAACTTTTAAAATCACATTAACTGAAGGTCAGTAAATAATTCATTTTTTTTGTTAAACACGATTGGCTGAAACAAAAGCGGAACTTTTAAAATCACAACAACTGATGGTCAGTAAATAATTCTTTTTGTTTTTTTGTTAAACACGATTGGCTGAAATAAAAGTGGAACTTTTAAAATCACAGCAACTGAAGGTCAGTAAATAATTCCTTTGGTTTTTTTGCTAAACACGATTGGCTTAAATAAAAGTGGAACTTTTAAAATTACAACAACTGAAAGTCAGTAATTAATTTCTTTTGTTTTTTTTTTTTAAACACGATTGGCTGAAATAAAAGCGGAACTTTTAAAATCACAATAACTGAAGGTCAGTAAATAATTCCTTTTGATTTTTTTTTGTTAAACACGACTGGCTGAAAGAAAAAGGAACTCTTAAAATCACAACAACTGAAAGTCAGTAAATAATTCCTTTTTTTTTTTATTAAACACAATTGGTTTAAATAAAAGCGTAACTATTAAAATCAAAACAACTCAAGGTCAGTAAATAATTCCTATTTTTTTTTTGTTAAACACGATTGGCTGAAACAAAAGCGGAACTTTTAAAATCACAAGAACTGAAGTTCACTAAATAATTCCCTTTTGTTTTTTTGTTAAACATAATTAGCTGAAATAAAAGCGGAACTCTTAAAATCAAAACAACTCAAGGTCAGTAAATAATTCTTATGTTTTTTTTGTTAAACACGATTGGCTGAAACAAAAGCGGAACTTTTAAAATCACAAGAACTGAATTTCACTAAATAATTCCCTTTTTTTTATTGTTAAACACAATTGGCTAATAAAAGCTTTTATTGGAAATAAAAGCGGAACTATTAAAATCACAGCAACTGAAGGTCAGTAAATAATTCCTTTTTTTTGTTAAACACGATTGGCTGAAATAAAAGCGGATCTCTTGAAATCAGAACAACTGAAGGTCAGTAAATAATTTTTTTTTTGGTTAACACGATTGGCTGAAATATAAGCGAAACTTTTAAAATCACAACAACTGAAGGTCAGTAGATAATTCTTTGTTTTTTTGTTAAACAGGATTGGCTGAAATAAAAGCGAAAGTTTTAAAATTACAACAACTGAAGCTCAGTAAATAATTCCTTTGTTTTTTTTTGTTAAACACGATTGGCTGAAATAAAAGTGGAACTATTAAAATTACAACAACTGAAGGTCAGTAATTAATTCCTTTGTTTTTTTGTTAAACACGATTGCCTGAAACAAAAGCGGAGCTCTTAAAATAACAAAAACTGAAGATCAGTAAATAATTCCTTTGTTTGTTTTTTTTTGTTAAACACAATTGGCTGAAATAAAAGCGGAACTTTAAAAATCAAAACATCTGAAGGTCAGTAAATAATTATTTTTGTTTTTTTATGTTAAACACGACTGGCTGAAATAAAAAGGAACTCTTAAAATCACAACAACTGAAAGTCAGTAAATAGTTCCTTTGTTTTTTTCTTAAACACGATTGGCTGAAACAAAAGCAGAACTTTTAAAATCACAACAACTGAAGTTCACTACATAATTCCCTTTTGTTTTATTGTTAAACATAATTGGCTGAAATAAAAGCGGAACTCTTAAAATCACAACAACTGAAGGTCAGTAAATAGTTCCTTTGTTTTTTGTTAAAAACGAATGGCTGAAATAAAAGCAGATCTCTTGAAATCAGAACAACTAAAGGTCAGTAAATAATTCCTTTTTTTGGTAAACACGATTGGATGAAATATAAGCGAAATCTTTAAAATCCCAACAACTGAAGGTCAGTAAATAATTCCTTTTGTTTTTTTGTTAAACACGATTGGCTGAAACAAAAGTGGAACTTTTAAAATCACAACAACTGAAGGTCAGTAAATAATTTATTTTTTTTTTTTTTTGGTTAAAAACGATTGGCTGAAACAAAAGCGGGACTTTTAAAATCACAACAACTGAAGGTCAGTAAATAATTCCTTTTGTTTTTTTTTGTTAAAAACAACTGACTGAAATAAAAAAGGAACTCTTAAAATCACAACAACTGAAAGTCAGTAAATAATTCCTTTGCTTTTTTCTTAAACACAATTGGTTGAAATAAAAGCGGAACTCTTAAAACAAAACAACTCAAGGTCAGTAAATAATTCCTATGTTTTTTTTGTTAAACACGATTGGCTGAAACAAAAGCGGAACTTTTAAAATCACAAAAACTGAAGTTCACTAAATAATTCCCTTTTGTTTTATTGTTAAACATAATTAGCTGAAATAAAAGCGGAACTCTTAAAATCACAACAACTGAAGGTCAGTAAATAATTCCTTTTTTTGGTTAAGCACGATTGGCTGAAATAAAAGCAGATCTCTTGAAATCAGAACAACTGAAGGTTAGTAAATAATTTCTTTTTTAGGTAAACACCATTGGCTGAAATATAAGCGAAATTTTTAAAATCACAACAACTGAAAGTCAGTAAATAATTCTTTGTTTTTTTGTTAAACAGGATTGGCTGAAATAAAAGCGGAAGTTTTAGAATCACAACAACTGAAGGTCAGTAAATAATTCCTTTGTTTTTTTGTTAAACACGATTGGTTGAAATAAAAGCGGAACCTTTAAAATCACAAGAACTGAAGGTCAGAAAATAAATCGTTTGTTTTTGTTAAACACGATTGGCTAAAATAAAAGTAGAACTCTTAAATCACAGCAACTGAAGGTCAGTAAATAATTCCTTTGTTTTTTTTTGTTAAACACAATTGGCTGAAATAAAAGTGGAACTATTAAAATTACAACAACTGAAGGTCAGTAATTGATTCCTTTGTTTTTTTTGTTAAACACGATTGGCTGAAATAAAAGTATAACTTTTAAAATCACATTAACTGAAGGTCAGTAAATAATTCCTTTTTTTTTGTTAAACACGATTGGCTGAAACAAAAGCGGAACTTTTAAAATCACAACAACTGATGGTCAGTAAATAATTCTTTTTGTTTTTTGTTAAACACGATTGGCTGAAATAAAAGTGGAACTCTTAAAATCACAGCAACTGAAGGTCAGTAAATAATTCCTTTGGTTTTTTTGTTAAACACGATTGGCTTAAATAAAACTGGAACTTTTAAAATTACAACAACTGAAGGTCAGTAATTAATTTCTTTTGTTTTTTTTTGTTAAACACGATTGGCTGAAATAAAAGCGGAACTCTTAAAATCACACCAACTGAAGGCTAGTAAGTAATTCCTTTGTATTTTTCTTAAACACGATTGGTTGAAATAAAAGCGGAACTCTTAAAATCACAACAACTGAAGGTCAGTAAATAATTCCTTTGTTTTTTGCTAAACAAGATTGGCTGAAATAAAAACGAAATTCTTAAAATCACACCAACTGAAGGTTAGTAAATCATTCCTTTGTATTTTTTTAAACACGATTGGTTGAAATAAAAGCGGAACTCTTAAAATCACAACAACTGAAGGTCAGTAAATAATTCTTTTTTTTTGTTAAACACGATTGGCTGGAATAAAAGTGGAACTCTTAAAATCACACCAACTGAAGGTTAGTAAATAGTACCTTTGTATTTTTCTTAAGCACAATTGGTTGAAAAAAAAGCGGAAATCTTAAAATCACAGAAACTGAAGGTCAGTAAATAATTCCTTTGTTTTTTTTTGTTAAACACGATTGGCTGAAATAAAAGTGGAACTATTAAAATTACAACAACTGAAGGTCAGTAATTAATTCCTTCGTTTTTTGTTAAACACGATTGGCTGAAATAAAAGTAGAACTTTTAAAATCACATTAACTGAAGGTCAGTAAATAATTCCTTTTTTTGTTAAACACGATTGGCTGAAACAAAAGCGGAACTTTTAAAATCACAACAACTGATGGTCAGTAAATAATTCTTTTTGTTTTTTTGTTAAACACGATTGGCTGAAATAAAAGTGGAACTCTTAAAATCACAGCAACTGAAGGTCAGTAAATAATTCCTTTGGTTTTTTTGCTAAACACGATTGGCTTAAATAAAAGTGGAACTTTTAAAATTACAACAACTGAAAGTCAGTAATTAATTTCTTTTGTTTTTTTTTGTTAAACACGATTGGCTGAAATAAAAGCGGAACTCTTAAAATCACACCAACTGAAGGTCAGTAAGTAATTCCTTTGTTTTTTGTTAAACACGATTGGCTGAAACAAAAGCGGAACTTTAAAAATCACAACAAATGAAGGTCAGTATATAACTCCTTTTTTTTTTATTTGTTAAGCACGATTGGCTGAAAAAAAAGCAGAACTTTTAATATCACAACAACTGACGGTCATTAAATAATTCCTTTGTTTTTTTTTTTTAAACACGATTGGCTGAAAAAAAATCGGAACTGTTAAAATCACAACAACTGATGATTAGTAAATATATCCTTTGTTTTTTTTGTTAAACACGATTGGCTGAAATAAAAGCGGAACTCTTAAAATCACAACAACTGAAGGTCAGTAAATAATTCGTTTTTTTTTTTTTTGTTAAACACGATTGGCTGAAATAAAAGTGGAACTATTAAAATCACAGCAACTGAAGGTCAGTAAATAATTCCTTTGTTTTTTTTTATTAAACACTATTGGCTGCAATAAAAGTGGAACTTTTAAATTTACAACAACTGAAGGTCAGTAATTAATTTCTTTTGTTATTTTTGTTAAACACGATTGGCTGAAATAAAAGCGGAACTCTTAAAATCACACCAACTGAAGGTTAGTAAATAATTCCTTTGTATTTTTCTTAAACACGATTGGTTGAAATAAAAGTGGAACTCTTAAAATCACAACAACTGAAGGTCAGTAAATAATTCCTTTGTTTTTTGTTAAACACGATTGGCTGAAACAAAAGCGGAACTTTTAAAATCACAACAAATGAAGGTCAGTATATAACTCCTTTTTTTTTTTTTTTTTAAGCACGATTGGCTGAAAAAAAAGAAGAACTTTTAATATCACAACAACTGAAGTTCATTAAATAATTCATTTGTTTTTTTTTGTTAAAAACGATTGGCTGAAAAAAAAGCGGAAATTTTAAAATCACATCAACTGAAGGTCATTAAATAATTCCTTAGTTTTTTTTTTTGTTAAAAACGATTGGCTGAAAAAAAAGCGGAACTATTAAAATAACAAAAACTGAAGGTCAGTAAATAATTCCTTTTGTTTTTTTGTTAAATACGATTGGCTGAAATAAAAGTGGAACTCTTAAAATCACAGCAACTGAAGTTAAGTAAATAATTTCTTTGTTTTTTTTGTTAAACAAGATTGGCTGAAATAAAAGCGGATTTTTTAAAATCATAGCAACTGAAAGTGACTAAATAATTCCTTTGTTTTTTTTTGTTAAACACGATTGGCTGAAATAAAAGCGGAACTCTTAAAATCACTACAACTGAAGGTCATTAAATAATTCCTTTGTTTTTTTTTCTTAAAAACGATTGGTTTAAATAAAAGCGGAACTCTTAAAATCAAAACAACTGAAGGTCAGTAAATAATTCCTATGTTTTTTTGTTAAACACGATTGGCTGAAACAAAAGTGGAACTTTTAAAATCACAACAACTGAAGTTCACTAAATAATTCCTTTGTTTTTTGTTAAACACGATTGGCTGAAATAAAAGCGGAACTCTTAAAATCACAACAACCGAAAGTCAGTAAATAATTCCTTTTTTTGTTAAACACGATTGGCTGAAATAAAAGCGGATCTCTTGAAATCAGAAAAACTGAAGGCTAATAAATCATTCCTTTGTATTTTTTTAAACACGATTGGTTGAAATAAAAGCGGAACTCTTAAAATCGCAACAACTGAAGGTCAGTAAATAATTCCTTTGTTTTTTGTCAAACACGATTGGCTGAAATAAAAGCGAAACTCTTAAAATCACACCAACTGAAGGTTACTAAATTGTACCTTTGTATTTTTCTTAAACACAATTGGTTGAAAAAAAGCGGAAATCTTCAAATCACAGCAACTGAAGGTCAGTAAATAATTCCTTTGATTTTTTTTGTTAAACACGATTGGATGAAACAACAGTGGAACTTTTAAAATCATAACAACTGAAGGTCAGTAAATAATTCCTTTGTTGTTTTTTTGTTAAACACGATTGGCTAAAACATAAGCGGAACTTTTAAAATCACAACAACTGAAGGTCTGTAAATAATTCCTTTTTTTTTGTCAAACATGATTGCCTGAAACAAAAGCAGAACTTTTAAAATCACAACAACTGAAGGTCAGTGTATAATTCCTTTGTTTTTTTTTGTTCAACACGATTGGATAAAACAACAGTGGTACTTTTAAAATCATAACAACTGAAGGTCAGTAAATAATTCCTTTGTTTTCTTGTTAAACACGATTTCCTGAAAAAAAACGGAAATCTTAAAATAACAACAACTGAAAGTCAGTAAATAACCCCTTTGTTTGTTTTTTTGTTAAACACGATTGGCTTAAATAATAGTGGAACTTTTAAAATCACAACAACTGATGATTAGTAAATAATTCCTTTGTTTTTTTTGTTAAACACGATTGGCTTAAATAAAAGCGGAACTCTTAAAATAACAACAACTTAATGTAATTAAATAATTCGTTTGTTGTTTTTTTGTTAAACACGATTGGCTGAAACAAAAGCGGAACTCTTAAAATCACAGCAACTGAAGGTCAGTAAATAATTACTTTGTTTTTTTTTGTTAAACACGATTGGCTGCAATAAAAGTGGAAATTTTAAATTTACAACAACTGAAGGTCAGTAATTAATTTTTTTGTTATTTTTGTTAAACACGATTGGCTGAAATAAAAGCGGAACTCTTAAAATCACGCCAACTGAAGGTTAGTAAATAATTCCTTTGTATTTTTCTTAAACACGATTGGTTTAAATAAAAGTGGAACTCTTAAAATCACAACAACTGAAGGTCAGTAAATAATTCCTTTGTTTTTTGTTAAACACGATTGGCTGAAACAAAAGCGGAACTTTAAAAATCACAACAAATGAAGGTCAGTATATAACTCCTTTTTTTTTATTTGTTAAGCACGATTGGCTGAAACAAAAGCAGAACTTTTAATATCACAACAACTGAAGGTCAGTAAATAATTCTTTTGTTTTTTTTATGTTAAATACGATTGGCTGAAACAAAAGCGGAACTTTTAAAATCACATAAACTGAAGGTCAGTAAAGAATTCCTTTGTTTTCTTTGTTAAACACGATTGGCTGAAATAAAAGCAGAACTATTAAAATCACAACAACTGAAGGTCAGTAAATAATTCCTTTTGTTTTTTGTTAAACACGATTGGCTGAAATAAAAGTGGAACTCTTAAAATCACAGCAACTGAAGGTCAGTAAATAATTTCTTTGTTTTTTTTTGTTAAACAAGATTGGCTGAAATAAAAGCGGATTTTTTAAAATCACAACAACTGAAAGTGACTAAATAATTCCTTTATTTTTTTTTGTTAAACACGATTGGCTGAAATAAAAGCGGAACTCTTAAAATCACAACAACTGAAGGTCAGTAAATAATTCCTTTGTTTTTTCTGTTAAACACGATTGGCTGAAATAAAAGCAGAACTCTTAAAATCACAACAACTGAAGGTCAGTAAATAATTCCTTTGTTTTTTTAGTTAAACACGATTGGCTGAAACAAAAGCGGAACTTTTAAAATCACAACAACTGAAGTTCACTAAATAATTCCTTTGTTTTTTTGTCAAACACGATTGGCTGAAATAAAATCAGAACTCTTAAAATCACAACAACTGAAGGTCAGTAAATAATTCCTTTTTTTTGTTAAACACGATTGGCTGAAATAAAAGCGGATCTCTTGAAATCAGAACAACTGAAGGCTAGTAAATCATTCCTTTGTATTTTTTTAAACACGATTGGTTGAAATAAAAGCGGAACTCTTAAAATCGCAACAACTGAAGGTCAGTAAATAATTCCTTTGTTTTTGTCAAACATGATTGGCTGAAATAAAAGCAAAACTCTTAAAATCACACCAACTGAAGGTTAGTAAATAGTACCTTTGTATTTTTCTTAAACACAATTGGTTGAAAAAAAGCGGAAATCTTAAAATCACAGCAACTGAAGGTGAGTAAATAATTCCTTTGTTTTTTTTTGTTAAAAACGATTGGATGAAACAACAGTGGAACTTTTAAAACATAACAACTGAAGGTCAGTAAATAATTCCTTTGTTGTTTTTTTGTTAAACACGATTGGCTAAAATATAAGCGGAACTTTTAAAATCACAACAACTTAAGGTCTGTAAATAATTCCTTTGTTTTTTTTTGTCAAACATGATTGCCTGAAACCAAAGAAGTACTTTTAAAATCACAACAACTGAAGGTCAGTGTATAATTCCTTTGTTTTTTTTGTTCAACACGATTGGATAAAACAACAGTGGTACTTTTAAAGTCATAACAACTGGAGGTCAGTAAAAAATTCCTTTGTTTTCTTGTTAAACACGATTGCCTGAAAAAAAGCGGAAATCTTAAAATAACAACAACTGAAGGTCAGTAAATAATTCCTTTGTTTTTTTTCTTAAACACGATTGGTTGAAATAAAAGCGGAACTCTTAAAATCAAAACAACTGAAGGTCAGTAAATAATTCCTATGTTTTTTTTTGTCAAACACGATTGGCTGAAACAAAAGCGGAACTTTTAAAATCACAACAACTGAAGTTCACTAAATAATTCCTTTGTTTTTTTGTCAAACACGATTGGCTGAAATAAAATCAGAACTCTTAAAATCACAACAACTGAAGGTCAGTAAATAATTCCTTTTTTTTGTTAAACACGATTGGCTGAAATAAAAGCGGATCTCTTGAAATCAGAACAACTGAAGGCTAGTAAATCATTCCTTTGTATTTTTTTAAACACGATCGGTTGAAATAAAAGCGGAACTCTTAAAATCGCAACAACTGAAGGTCAGTAAATAATTCCTTTGTTTTTGTCAAACACGATTGGCTGAAATAAAAGCAAAACTCTTAAAATCACACCAACTGAAGGTTAGTAAATAGTACCTTTGTATTTTTCTTAAACACAATTGGTTGAAAAAAAGCGGAAATCTTAAAATCACAGCAACTGAAGGTGAGTAAATAATTCCTTTGTTTTTTTTTTTTAAAAACGATTGGATGAAACAACAGTGGAACTTTTAAAACATAACAACTGAAGGTCAGTAAATAATTCCTTTGTTGTTTTTTTGTTAAACACGATTGGCTAAAATATAAGCGGAACTTTTAAAATCACAACAACTTAAGGTCTGTAAATAATTCCTTTGTTTTTTTTTGTCAAACATGATTGCCTGAAACCAAAGAAGTACTTTTAAAATCACAACAACTGAAGGTCAGTAAATAATTCCTTTGTTTTTTTTCTTAAACACGATTGGTTGAAATAAAAGCGGAACTCTTAAAATCAAAACAACTGAAGGTCAGTAAATAATTCCTATGTTTTTTTTGTTAAACACGATTGGCTGAAACAAAAGCGGAAATTTTAAAATCACAACAACTGAATTTCACTAAATAATTCCCTTTTGTTTTATTGTTAAACACAATTGGCTGAAATAGAATTGGATTTTTTAAATCACAACATCTGAAGGTCAGTAAATGATTCCTTTGTTTTTTTTGTTAAACGTGATTGGCTGAAATAAAAGCGGAGCTTTTAAAATCACAACAACTGAAGGTCAGTAAATAATTCCTTTGTTTTTTTTGTTAAACACGATTGGCTGAAACAAAAGCGGAACTTTTAAAATCACAGCAACTGAAGGTCAGTATATAATTCCTTTGTATTTTTGTTAAACACAATTGGCTGAAATAAAAGTGGAACTCTTAAAATCACAACAAAGGAATTACAAATGAATAAATAATTCATTTGTTTTTTTTTGTTAAAAACGATTGGCTGAAATAAAAGCAGAACTCTTAAAATCACAACAGCTGAAGGTCAGTAAATAATTCTTTTGTATCTTCGTTAAACAGCATTGGCTGAAATAAAAGTGGAACTTTTAAAATCCCAACAACTGAAGGTCAGTAAATAATTCATTTGTTTTTTTTGTTAAACACGCTTGGCTAAAACAAAAGCGGAACTTTCCGAATCACAACAACTGAAGGTCAGTGAATAACTCCTTTGTTTTTTTGCTAAACATGATAGGTTGAAACGAAAGTGGAACTTTAAAAATCACAACAACTGAAGGTCAGTAAATAATTCCTTTGTTTTTTTTGTTAAACACAATTGGCTGAAACAAAAGCAGAACTTTTAAAATCAAAGCAACTGAAGGTCAGTAAATAATTCCTTTGTTTTTTCAAACACGATTGGCTGAAACAAAAGTGGAACTCTTAAAATCAAAACAACTGAAGGTCAGTAAATAATACCTTTGCTTTATGAATAAACACGATTAACAAAAAAAAACAAAAGAATTAATTACTGACCTTCAGTTGTTGTAATTTTAATAGTTCCACTTTTATTTCAGCCAATCGGGTTTAACAAAAAAAAAGGAATTATTTACTGACCTTCAGTTGCTGTGATTTTAAAAGTTCCGCTTTTATTTCAGCCAATCTTGTTTAACAAAAAACAAAATGAATTATTTAATGACCTTCAGTTGTTGTGATTTTAAAAGTTCCGCTTTTATTTCAGCCAATTGTTTTTAAAAAAAAAAAAACAAACAAAGGAATTATTTACTGACCTTCAGTTGTTGTTATTTTAAAAGCTCCGCTTTTGTTTCAGGCAATCGTGTTTAACAAAAAAAACAAAGGAATTATTTACTGACCTTCAGTTGTTGTGATTCTAAAACTTCCGCTTTTATTTCAGCCAATCCTGTTTAACAAAAAAACAAAGGAATTATTTACTGAGCTTCAGTTGTTTTAATTTTAAAACTTCCGCTTTTATTTCAGCCAATACTGTTTAACAAAAAAACAAAGAATTATTTACTGACTTTCAGTTGTTGTGATTTTAAAAATTTCGCTTATATTTCAGCCAATGGTGTTTACCAAAAAAAGAAATTAAATAGTACCTTTGTATTTTTCTTAAGCACAATTGGTTGAAAAAAAAGCGGAAATCTTAAAATCACAGAAACTGAAGGTCAGTAAATAATTCCTTTGTTTTTTTTTGTTAAACACGATTGGCTGAAATAAAAGTGGAACTATTAAAATTACAACAACTGAAGGTCAGTAATTAATTCCTTCGTTTTTTTGTTAAACACGATTGGCTTAAATAAAAGTAGAACTTTTAAAATCACATTAACTGAAGGTCAGTAAATAATTCCTTTTTTTTGTTAAACACGATTGGCTGAAACAAAAGCGGAACTTTTAAAATCACAACAACTGATGGTCAGTAAATAATTCTTTTTGTTTTTTTGTTAAACACGATTGGCTGAAATAAAAGTGGAACTCTTAAAATCACAGCAACTGAAGGTAAGTAAATAATTCCTTTGGTTTTTTTGCTAAACACGAAGGTGAAGGTGTTTTTTTGTTAAACACGATTGGCTGAAACAAAAGCGGAACTTTTAAAATCACAACAACTGATGATTAGTAAATATATCCTTTGTTTTTTTTGTTAAACACGATTGGCTGAAATAAAAGCGGAACTCTTAAAATCACAACAACTGAAGGTCAGTAAATAATTCGTTTTTTTTTTGTTAAACACGATTGGCTGAAATAAAAGTGGAACTCTTAAAATCACAGCAACTGAAGGTCAGTAAATAATTCCTTTGTTTTTTTTTGTTAAACACGATTGGCTGCAATAAAAGTGGAAATTTTAAATTTACAACAACTGAAGGTCAGTAATTAATTTCTTTTGTTATTTTTGTTAAACACGATTGGCTGAAATAAAAGCGGAACTCTTAAAATCACACCAACTGAAGGTTAGTAAATAATTCCTTTGTATTTTTCTAAACACGATTGGTTGAAATAAAAGTGGAACTCTTAAAATCACAACAACTGAAGGTCAGTAAATAATTCCTTTGTTTTTTGTTAAACACGATTGGCTGAAACAAAAGCGGAACTTTAAAAATCACAACAAATGAAGGTCAGTATATAACTCCTTTTGTTTTTATTTGTTAAGCACGATTGGCTGAAAAAAAAGCAGAACTTTTAATATCACAACAACTGAAGGTCAGTAAATAATTCCTTTGTTTTTTTTTGTTAAACACGATTGGCTGAAACAAAAGCGGAAATTTTAAAATCACATCAACTGAAGGTCATTAAAGAATTCCTTCGTTTTTTTTGTTAAACACGATTGGCTGAAATAAAAGCGGAACTATTAAAATCACAAAAACTGAAGGTCAGTAAATAATTCCTTTTGTTTTTTTGTTAAATACGATTGGCTGAAATAAAAGTGGAACTCTTAAAATCACAGCAACTGAAGTTAAGTAAATAATTTCTTTGTTTTTTTTGTTAAACAAGATTGGCTGAAATAAAAGCGGATTTTTTAAAATCATAGCAACTTAAAGTGACTAAATAATTCCTTTTTTTTTTTTTTTTAAACACGATTGGCTGAAATAAAAGCGGAACTCTTAAAATCACGACAACTGAAGGTCAGTAAATAATTCCTTTGTTTTTTTTTCTTAAAAACGTTTGGTTGAAATAAAAGCGGAACTCTTAAAATCAAAACAACTGAAGGTCAGTAAATAATTCCTATGTTTTTTTGTTAAACACGATTGGCTGAAACAAAAGTGGAACTTTTAAAATCACAACAACTGAAGTTCACTAAATAATTCCTTTGTTTTTTGTTAAACACGATTGGCTGAAATAAAAGCGGAACTCTTAAAATCACAACAACCGAAAGT
Source organism: Artemia sp. Qi Xiang Cuo (assembly GCF_049724085.1). Lineage (NCBI taxonomy): Eukaryota > Metazoa > Arthropoda > Branchiopoda > Anostraca > Artemiidae > Artemia > Artemia sp. Qi Xiang Cuo. The sequence continues at coordinate 10,751,962 of NC_142808.1, read as the reverse complement.
CAGTAAATAATTCCTTTTTTTGTTAAACACGATTGGCTGAAATAAAAGCGGATCTCTTGAAATCAGAAAAACTGAAGGCTAATAAATCATTCCTTTGTATTTTTTTAAACTCGATTGGTTGAAATAAAAGCGGAACTCTTAAAATCGCAACAACTGAAGGTCAGTAAATAATTCCTTTGTTTTTTGTTAAGCACGATTGGCTGAAATAAAAGCAGATCTCTTGAAATCAGAACAACTGAAGGTCAGTATATAATTTCTTTTTTTGGTAAACACCATTGGCTGAAATATAAGCGAAATTTTTAAAATCACAACAACTGAAAGTCAGTAAATAATTCTTTGTTTTTTTGTTAAACAGTATTGGCTGAAATAAAAGCGGAAGTTTTAAAATTAAAACAACTGAAGCTCAGTAAATAATTCCTTTGTTTTTTTGTTAAACAGGATTGGCTGAAATAAAAGCGGAAGTTTTAGAATCACAACAACTGAAGGTCAGTAAATAATTCCTTTGTTTTTTTTGTTAAACACGATTGCCTGAAACAAAAGCGGAGCTTTTAAAATAACAACAACTGAAGGTCAGTAAATAATTCCTTTTTTTGTTTTTTTTTTTTTAAAAACAATTGGCTGAAATAAAAGCGGAACTTTTAAAATCACAACAACTGAAGGTCAGTAAATAATTCCTTTTGTTTTTTGTTAAACAAGATTGGCTGAAATAAAAGCGGAACTTTTAAAATCACAGCAACTGAAGGTCAGTAAATAATTCCTTTTTTTTTGTTAAACCCGATTGGCTGAAATAAAAGTGGAACTATTAAAATTACAACAACTGAAGGTCAGTAATTAATTCTTTTGTTTTTTTTTGTTAATCGTGTTTATTCATATAGCAAAGGTATTATTCACTGACCTTCAGTTGTTTTGATTTTAAGAGTTCCACTTTTGTTTCAGCCAATCGTGTTTGAAAAAACAAAGGAATTATTTACTGACCTTCAGTTGCTGTGATTTTAAAAGTTCTGCTTTTGTTTCAGCCAATTGTGTTTAACAAAAAAAACAAAGGAATTATTTACTGACCTTCAGTTGTTGTGATTTTTAAAGTTCCACTTTCGTTTCAACCTATCATGTTTAGCAAAAAAACAAAGGAGTTATTCACTGACCTTCAGTTGTTGTGATTCGGAAAGTTCCGCTTTTGTTTTAGCCAAGCGTGTTTAACAAAAAAAACAAATGAATTATTTACTGACCTTCAGTTGTTGGGATTTTAAAAGTTACACTTTTATTTAAGCCAATGCTGTTTAACGAAGATACAAAAGAATTATTTACTGACCTTCAGCTGTTGTGATTTTAAGAGTTCTGCTTTTATTTCAGCCAATCGTGTTTAACAAAAAAAAACAAATGAATTATTTATTCATTTGTAATTCCTTTGTTGTGATTTTAAGAGTTCCACTTTTATTTCAGCCAATTGTGTTTAACAAAAATACAAAGGAATTATATACTGACCTTCAGTTGCTGTGATTTTAAAAGTTCCGCTTTTGTTTCAGCCAATCGTGTTTAACAAAAAAAACAAAGGAATTATTTACTGACCTTAAGTTGTTGTGATTTTAAGAGTTCCGCTGTTATTTCAGCCAATCATGTTGAACAAAAAAACAATGGAATTATTTACTGACCTACAGTTGTTGTGATTTTATGAGTTCCGCTTTTATTTCAGCCAATCGTTCTTAACAAAAAAAAACAAAGAAATTATTTACTGACCTTCAGTTGTTGTGATTTTAAAAGTTCCGCTTTTATTTCAGCCAATCGTGTTTAACAAAAAAAACAAAGGAATTATTTACTGACCTTCAGTTGGTGTGATTTTAAGAGTTCAACTTTTATTTCAGCCAATCGTGTTTAACAAAAAACAAAGGAATTATTTACTGACCTTCAGTTGTTGTGATTTTAGAAGTTCCACTTTTATTTCAGCCAATCGTGTATAACAAAAAAAAAACAAAAGGAATTATTTACTGCCCTTGAGTTGTTGTGATTTTAAGAGTTCCGCCTTTATTTCAAACAATCGTTTTTTTCAAAAAAACAAAGGAATAATTTACTGACCTTCAGATGTTGTGATATTAAGAGTTCCGCTTTTATTTCAGCCAATCGTGTTTAACAAAAAAAAACAAAGGAATTATTTACTGACCTTCAGTTGTTGTGATTTTAAGAGTTCCGCTTTTGTTTCAGCCAATCGTGTTTAACAAAAAAAACAAAAGGGATTTTTTACTGACCTTCAGTTGTTGTGATTTTAAAAGTTCCGCTTTTGTTTCAGGCAATCGTTTTTAACAAAAAAAAACAAAGGAATTATTTACTGACCTTCAGTTGTTGTGATATTAAGAGTTCTGCTTTTATTTCAGCCAATCGTGTATAACAAAAAAATTATTTACTAACCTTCAGTTGTGATTTTAGGAGTTCTGCATTTATTTCAGCCAATCGTGTTTAACAAAAAAAACAAAGAAATTATTTACTGACCTTCAGTTGTTGTGATTTTAAAAGTTCCGCTTTTATTTCAGCCAATCGTTTTTAACAAAAAAAAACAAAGGATTTATTTACTGACCTTCAGTTGCTGCGATTTTAAGAGTTCCACTTTTATTTCAGTGAATCGTGTTTAACAAAATAAACAAAGGAATTATTTACTGAACTTCAGTTGTTGTGATTTTAAAAGTTCCGCTTTTATTTCAGCCAATCGTGTTTAACAAAAAAAAACAAAGGAATTATTTACTGACATTCAGTTGTTGTGATTTTAAAAGTTCTGCTTTTATTTCAGGCAATCGTGTTTAAAAAAAAAAAAACAGAAGGAATTATTTACTGACCTTCAGTTGTTGTGATTTTAGAAGTTCCACGTTTATTTCAGCCAATCGTGTATAACAAAAAAACAAAGGAAATTATTTACTGACCTTGAGTTGTTGTGATTTTAAGAGTTCTGCTTTAATTTCAACCAATGGTGTTCAACAATAAAAACAAAGGAATTATTTACTGACCTTCAGTTGTTGTGGTTTTAAGAGTTCCGCTTTTATTTCAACCAATCGTGTTTTTAAAAAAAAAAGAATAATTTACTGACCTTCAGTTGTTGTGATTTTAAAAATGCTTCTTTTATTTCACCCAATCGTGTTTAACAAAAAAACAAAAGGAATAATTTACTGACCTTCAGTTGTTGTGATTTTAAAAGTTCCGCTTTTATTTAAGCCAATCGTGTTTAACAAAAAAACAAAACAAACGAATTATTTACTGATATTCAGATGTTGTGATTTTAAGAGTTCCGCTTTTATTTCCGGCAATCGTGTTTAAAAAAACAAAGGAATTATTTACTGACCTTCAGTTGTTGTGATTTTAAAACTTCCGCTTTTGTTTCAGCCAATCTTGCTTAACAAAAAAAACGAGAAAAATATTTACTGACCTTCAGTTGTTGTGATTTTAAAAGCTCCGCTTTTGTTTCAGCCAAACGTCTATAACAAAAAAAGTAATTATTTACTGACCTTCATTTGTTGTGATTTTAAAAGTTCCGCTTTTGTTTCAGCCAATCTTTTTTAACAAAAAAAAAACAAAGGAATTATTTACTGACCTTCACTTGTTGTGATTTTAAAACTTCCGCTTTTGTTTCAGCCAATAGTGTTTAACAAAAAAAATTATTTACTAACCTTCAGTTGTGATTTTAGGAGTTCTGCATTTATTTCAGCCAATCGTGTTTAACAAAAAATCAAAACAAAAGGAATTATTTACTGACCTTCAGTTGTTGGGATTTTAAGATTTCCACTTTTTTTCATCCGATCGTGTTTAACAAAAAAAAACAAAGGAATTATATACTGACCTTCAGTTGTTGTGATTTTAAAGGTTCCACTTTTGTTTCAGCCAATCGTGTCTAACAAAGAAACAAAGGAATTATTTACTGACCTTCACTTGCTGTGATTTTAAAAGTTCCGCTTTTGTTTCAGCCAATCGTGTTTAAGAAAAACAAAGGAATTATTTTCTAACCTTCAGTTGTTGTGATATTAAAGGTTCCACTTTTGTTTCAGCCAATCGTGTCTAACAAAGAAACAAAGAAATTATTTACTGACCTTCAGTTGTTGTGATTTTAAAAGTTCCGCTTTTGTTTCAGCCAATCGTGTTTATTCATAAAGCAAAGGTATTATTTACTGACCTTCAGTTGTTTTGATTTTAAGAGTTCCACTTTTGTTTCAGCCAATCGTGTTTGAAAAAACAAAGGAATTATTTACTGACCTTCAGTTGCTGTGATTTTAAAAGTTCTGCTTTTGTTTCAGCCAATTGTGTTTAACAAAAAAAAAACAAAGGAATTATTTACTGACCTTCAGTTGTTGTGATTTTCAAAGTTCCACTTTCGTTTCAACATATCATGTTTAACAAAAAAAAGGAGTTATTCACTGACCTTCAATTGTTGTGATTCTGAAAGTTCCGCTTTTGTTTTAGCCAAGCGTGTTTAACAAAAAAACAAATGAATTATTTACTGACCTTCAGTTGTTGTGATTTTAAAAGTTCCACTTTTATTTCAGCCAATTCTGTTTAAAAAAGATACAAAGAAATTATTTACTGACCTTCAGCTGTTTTGATTTTAAGAGTTCTGCTTTTATTTCAGCCAATCGTGTTTAACAAAAAAAACAAATGAATTATTTATTCATTTGTAATTCCTTTGTTGTGATTTTAAGAGTTCCACTTTTATTTCAGCCAATTGTGTTTAACAAAAATACAAAGGAATTATATACTGACTTTTGTTGTGTTTAACAAAAAAAAAACGAATTATTTGCTGATGTTCTAGCATATCCCTAAAAATAATGAACACTGAACAAAATAATGCATAAGATATTTTAATGAAAAAAACAAAGGAATTATTTACCGACGTTCTAGCATATTCCTAAGAATAATGAACACTTAACAAAATAATGCATAAGATATTTTGAATTAAATAACGACATGAAGAATATTACTATAAAAATATGTTAAACACATTATTAGTACACTTTTGCTTCACTTTCCGTCAATTCATCTTTATATTCATCGATGATATTTTCTGCTAATGTTCTTTTTATTCTGCCTGCAAGCTCACTGTCTATTGTCACATTATCTTTACACAGATAGCAGTTTTGGCAAATTGACAAGATATGATTAAGGATATTAGTGCAGGAGTATGCTTGTCTTCTTCTTGTCCTCTTTAAAATGCTAATACGGGAAAGATGTTGATAGGATCTATCAACAGGTAATTTGTTACCAGCAACAGTAGCAAGGATTTTTCCCGATCATCGACAATTATTTTTATGTTTGCATTCTCTGTGAGCACTAATATCTCTGGTAATGTTACTTTCGCATATCCATCGTTTGCACGATTGAAATTCTTGGGTACTCCAAAAAAATATAACTTCTCGCTGTCATAACAACGCATGCATACATTTCCAATAGTGTTACCACTTGCAATCGTTTCATAGTTCAGTTATTTCTCTTTGTCAGCATTCAACACGACGATGATCTTATCCTGTACACATACTTTCGTCGAATAATTCATTTTCACTTTTTTACAGATATGAATTGTGTGTTTATTCTTCCACTGCATAAGAAATAGTGATTTAATGCATGCAATAAACTAGGTAGTGTCGATAACCTGCCTTAGAGTACCAGTGGGAAAGCTGCGTCGTGTCTATGAACAAGCATAGAGTACGCTTGGTAGAGCCGTAGGCATATTTCATGTCATTTAAGATATGTAAAAAAGATGAAAAAAAATGCCATTTTAAAATAATTCAAAAATTATTTTTAAAAAAATGGGGGGAGGGGAGGGGAGGCGGTGGGAGGCTTTTAGGTCCCGGGGGTCTTTGGAGGTTCGGGGGGCATTAAGGGGCCCGGGAACCTTTGGGGGCCTGGAGGGGTGATCCTTCGGGGTCAGGGTAGGGGGATCGGGGGCCTTTCGGGTTGGATAGGGGGGTAGTTGGGGTAAAGGACCTCAAAACACTGTTCAAATGGAACTTGTGTATTATATTGAAAACAGAGTTACACCATCAAATCATCTTCTAAATCATCTTCTAAAATAAACTTCTAAAACACCTCAAACGGTTCCGCTTAAATCACGTTCTAAATTGCCTCAAACTGTTTCGCCCAAATAATTCCCGAAAATGCCTAAAATGGTTTCTTTCAACTAATCCCTAAACATAATTTATGCGTGTTCCTTTTATTTTGGCATCCCTGCGCTGTCACATTTGAAATTCCTAGGAAACCCTTTCCCGCGTTGATCTCTTCATCTCTAGGATCAAAACATTCGTCTGGAGACAATTCTTCTAGATGAACACCAACAAATCAATCGACCTTGACATCATCCATCAGACAATAATAAACTTCGCCCGGAGACAATGCTCGTGGATGAACATCAACATATCAATCGACCTTGACATCATCCGTCAGACAATAATAAACATTGCCCGGAGACAATTCTCCTGGACGAACACTAACAAATCAATCAACCTTGACATCATCCATCAAACATTAATAAACTTCGCACCAGAGACAATTCTCCTGGACGAACACAAATTTCTCGGAAACGTGTTCTCCCTGGGGATTCCATGTCCATATATGGTGCCCCGTCAGACTGACTGCACAGTTGTTCTCCCTAAGGACTCTATGCCCATATGGTGCCCCGTCTGGACCTCCTGAGGCCTCCCTACTACCAACGTCGTTCTATAATTAGGCAGGGCGATTGCGCAGCCTATGATTTACAAGGTTTTTAGTGTTGGTCTTGAAACTCTTCTGAAAATCCGAGGCCATTTCGTGATCTTCTCTAGTCAACTGTTCCTTCGCATTTTGAAATTTTAGTTTGTTCGGGGTACCCACGAAAAGACGTGGGTATCAGATCAGATCAGAATTTGAGGTTTTCTGGCATAACCAGCAACACTTTAAGCCTCCTGAAGTACTGGTTCTGCCTGCCTACCAGTGGGTAAAGGCAGGCACACATAGCAGCCCCCAACCCTGGGTTGTAAGAGGGAGACCTATCAGGTGAGACCTATACTGTAAGAGGGAGACTCATCAGGTGAGACCTATACTAATTTTAACTTGTAATTTGACTACAGTAACCAATCCTTGAGTTTATGCCACTGCTACTGTTGATGATTGATGTTTTTTGCTGATTGCTTTCTATTCTTCAAATTTCACAATCCCCTGCTTTGGTATTTGAAATTGTTACTTCATTGTGGACTACATCCTGCCTTATGCCCAAACTGTCTTATACCACTGCTTATTTCTGGTCCTGTTTTGTTGTTTACTTCAGATAAGAAATGAAAAGTCAACTCAAGCCACCTCGCAAACTAAGGTCTGACAGCTCAATCCAATTCTCTGGATCAGAATTTGTTTCAGAGCAACTACTCATGCTCACTAACCACATAAATAGCATAAAAATAAAAACATAAAATGCTAGCAGATTCACTACAACCTGACAATCTTAAATCTTCAGTGAAAGGGTTTCTTGATGACCTTATATTGGCTAAGATCTCTTCCCAGTTAGATAAGGCAGTGGTTAAAATGAAAGTGGAACAGACATTCATGCAACATAATGTCACTATCTCTTCAGATAAGCTGGATGCGATCAAGCAGGAGGTGTATGCTGGCCTCAACCTAGATCTTAGTAATCTAGTGGATAAAACTCTTGAAAGCTATAACAGACGCATATCTTCTGTTGATTCTTCATTGGCTACTTTAGAGTCATCCATGATAGACCTTAAAAACTCTTTCCAGCCTATCCAGTCCAACCTGGCAAGATTAAATGACCGTTTTGAACAGCAGGCTTTGAGCAACCGAATTATTGTCTTTGGGGTGAAAGAGGAGACCTCCATTGAAAACACTGAAAGTCAATTCCTGTCACTATGTGCTGGGAAATTTCCTGGCATACCTATTATTCAGTCTGATGTTGTATCAGCCAAAAGAATTGGCAAACCATCTGCAAAACCCAGACCCATAGTTGTTGAATTTTGCAACTTAAGAGTTCGTCAACTGCTTTTCAGACAAAAGAAGGATTTGAAAGGATCAGGGATTCTATTTTCTGAGACACTTACAAAACCACGCTTACAACTTCTTTCATATGCCAATTCAAAGCTTGGCTTACGTAATGTTTGGTCCAGTAAAGGTGATATCCTGTATAAAACCCAATCTGGAATAGTGGTTAAGTTTAATAATCAAAGTGAAATTGATTTATGTGCTGCAAATGCAGATAAATTAAAGTGATGGATTTAGATTTATTTTCTTATAATACATTGCATTATTTGTGTAGGGATTTACTTGCTATTCTTAAAATATTCCTCTATTATTCTTTACTGTCCTCACATAATTTAGACTGGTACCATATTACACTTTGTGCCAATAGTTTGGATGATATGTCTCTTCCCACTACTATTTCTTTATGTTTGTTTGTGATTCTGTCACCTTCACGTTGTCTGATTTACATTATATTCTTGTTGCTTCATTATACTTGTAACCCCCATAATATCAACTGGTCACACATTATAGTTTGTGCTAATACTTATAATAATATGTGCCTTCCCACTGATTTTTCTTTATGTTTGTTTATGATCCTTTCACCATCATGTAGCTTGGCTTCTATAATGTTTTTGTCATCATGTCAGCACATTTACAGCTCATATAATTTTCACTGGTCCTAGATTGCATTTTGGGCAAATATTATGAATCATATATGTTATCCCACTGTTATTTATTTATTTATTTATTTATTTTTTATGTTTGTTTGTGATCCTATCACCTTTATGCAGGCCGATTTCTTTCATATTTTTGTCATTTCAGCATAATTGCAGCTCATATAATTTTGACTGGTTCCACATTATACTTGGGGCCAATATTTTGATGAATATGTGCCATGCCACTATTATTTCCTTATCTGGGTTAGTGATCCTATCACCTTCGTGTAACCTTAATTCTATCATATTTTTTTCATGTCAGCACACATGCAACTTGCATAATTTTGACTGGTCCCATATTATATTTTTGGCCAATATTTTGAATAATATATGCCATCTCATTGATATTTCTTTATCTTATTTTTTGATGCTATCACCCTTGTGTACCCTGAATTCTATCAAATTTTTGTCATGTCAGTATATATGCAGCTCTCATAATTTTTTACTACCCATAGTATACTCTGGGCTAATATTTGGAATAATATGTGTCATTCCATTGATATTCATTTATATTTGTCTGTGATCCTATCACCTTCAGGTAGGCTGACTACTATTATATTTTTTTTCTTTCTTTCTCATGTCAGTTACAGCTTACATAATTTTCTGGTCCCACATTATAAATTTGCCCAATACTTTGATTCTACTTTCATTTTACTGATATCTCATTATGCTTTTTGTGATCCTTTCACCTTCATGTAGCCTAACTTCTATTGTTTTTTTGTCAGTCCAGCACACTTGCAGCTCATGTAATAGGAACTGGTGTCACATTATAATTTGGTCCAGTACTTTGGATAATTTGTACCATCCCACTTATATTTCTATGTGTACATTTATTATTTGTGATAATTATGGGTGATTTCTCTTTTCTTTTGAATTCTTCTATTCTTAATTCGGTTATATTTGATCAACCAATTAAGGCTGGTAAACAAGAGACTCACATGCTTGACCCTCTCCTTGAATCTATGGTTAATCCTAGCTGTAATTATCACACTACCATTGATTATTGTGATAAAATTATACCCTCACTGTCTTTAAATAGTAGCTTTAATGTATTTTGTTTGAATGTGCGTGGGATAAGAGATAAGTGGGATAGTCTGAAATCGTATTTGTGGTCTGATAATTCTTGCCCTTTTGATGTAATTGGTTTAACAGAAACATGGTTATCTGATGGTGAAAATTTTACAGCCTATGATGTGCATGGTTATGTTGCTGTCCATATCCCCAGAATGATAACAAAGTGCTCAGGAGGTATTTCTTTATTTATAAAGTCTGATATTGAGTTTAGATGAAGGTCTGACCTTGAATCCTTGTTTACATCAGTAGTGTCAAATAGTAGGTCAGTTTATTCTCTTGTTATTGATCTGAAAAGCCAGTTTGCATGTGACACTGTTTGTTTGTTTTATAAGCCCCCTCCTTTTCCAACACATTTGTTCTGTGATTTGCTTGATCCACTTTCTTGTGTGGGGTCTTTCTCTAAAAAACGTATTTGTGTTTTGGGAGATTTTAATTGTAATATGTTAAATATTGGATCAAGTGATGAATGTGACCATCTTTTTGATGTGGTTTCTTCTGCTGGTCTACTTCCTTCAATTTTTTTTCCTTCTCGTGTTGACCCTACTAGAAATTCTGCCACTTTAATTGACAATATTTTCATTTCTCATTCTTCTAATTTGAAGTTTACTTCTGGTCTTGTTTTCGCTGATCTTTCTGATCACTTCCCTATTTATGTTTCACTTTTTGTGCCTCAAACTGAGATTGTTGTGGATGAGCAGGGTGAGTCTTCTTTTAGAACTTCCACAGATAAAGAAATTTCTAATTTAATACATAGTCTTCAGAGCAATGATTGGTCTAGAGTTCTTGAAGCTAATGATGTTGATTGTGCAACGAATTTATTTTTGTGTCGTATGGGAGCTCTGTTGGATAAGCATTTTCCTCTTAGAAAGAGGCCAAGGAATTCCATACCCAAATGTCCATGGATGTCTATAGGTCTGATCAATGCTACACATATGTAGGCGTCTCTGTTTAAGGCTGCATGTAAAAGTAAGACACAGGATGATCTTTTGAAGTATAAACTTTATAAAAATGTGCTTACTTCTTCAGTACGTGCAGCCAAAAAGCTATATTTTTCTCGTCGAATTGATGAGTGTAAGGGGAATTTGCGAAAGGTTTGGACTGTAGTTAATGAAGCTCTTTCCCGCAAGAAAAAAAAACAGTCCCCCCCCCCCTTGTCACTACAGGAAAGCTGATGGATCTTTCGTGGACAAAAATTCTTCAGCAAGCGCCTTCAAATCGTATTTCACCACACTTCCTTCAGTTCCTAATCCACCCTACAGCAGAGTAAGTAGTTTTCCCTAAGCAGAAAAGTCATTTTTCCTTTTTCCATGCAGTGATACCGAAATTTCTAACATTATTTCTCAGCTTTCAAGTAGCCGTTCAGTTGATGGTTTTGGTTTGAGCTGTAACGTTCTTAAAAAAATTGGTCAGTTTGTTTCCAACCCCATCTCACACATAGCTAACCTCTCTCTTTCTTCTGGTGTTTTTCCTAATTTATTTAATGTTGTTAATGTTGTACCTTTGTTTAAAAAAGGTGATTCATCTCTAATTTAAAACTATAGACATATTTCTCTCCTTCCTATAATTTCTAAGGTTGTTGAAAAAGTAGTGTATTGTAGACTCTCTTCATTTGTATTTAGTACTAATACGACTGCAGGTAATTCTCTCATAACTAACCATCAGTATGGCTTTCGTCCCAGTTTCTCTACCTTGCATGCACTTTCAGATGCAACAGAGTTTGTGCGTGTTAATCTTGACAAGGGCTTGTGTGTTTTGGGTCTATTTCTTGACTTTTCAAAGGCATTTGATATGGTCTTTCACTCTGTTCTTTTGTCTAAATTATCTTCATTTGGAGTGCATGGAGTCCCACTTGAATGGTTTAGGTCTTACCTCTCAGGGAGATCTCAGTATGTTTCGGTTAATGGTACTTCTTCCTTTTCCTTGCCTATTGTGAAAGGTGTCCCACAGGGCTCTGTGCTTGGACCACTTTTGTTGTTAATTTATATTAATGATCGTGTTGATAGTCTTCATCCCCTTGTGCACCCTATACTTTTTGCTGATGACAGTAACTTCTTCATTGCTGCAGTGGACCTGCCATCTGCCATTTCCCTAGCTCAAGGTCTTCTTGATAAAGTAAAAGATTGGTGCTGGTCAAATGGTATGACTATCAACAGCCAAAAAAGTGCCATTGTACACTTTAGAACCCCTTATTGTATGAGAGACGCAAGGGAACCAACCATCCTGACTTATGGGAATGATATTATACCGCAAGCTACTATAGTGAAATTTCTTGGTGTGTATCTTGACTGTTTTCTTTCTTTTAAACCCCATATAACTCATGCTCGTTCCCTTGTCCTCCGCCAATCATCAATGTTATTCAGGGTTAACTCATTTCTTCCCCCAGATGTTATGCTTTCTCTTTATTATGCTTTTATTTTTCCTTACCTTTCTTATTGCTGTTCTGTCTGGGGTAGTACTAATAAATCTCTTCTCTGCCCACTTCAAAGAGCCCAAAATAGGGCAGTGAAGGCTACTTTTCTTCTACCTCGTTTTTACCCTTCCTCTTATCTTTATAATGATACTGGAATAGCTCCGCTGGATCGTATTGTGGGTAAAAGTTACCTTTATTTAGCACATTCTGCTTTTCTAGGTACACTTTCACCATCTCTGCAGCAGTTTTTCTTTCTGTCAGCCTCAGGTAGGTACTCTTCTTTTTTACGTAGCTCTTATCGCAGGTTCATTTTATCTAAGCGATCATCGACAGCAAGTCAGAGGTCTCCTGTTTATCAATCTATTTTACTATGGAACTCCATCCCTCCTGATGTCCCTCTATCTCTTTCTGCAAAGGCACTTTCTCGCTGGGTATTTCCAGTATAGTATTTTCCCCCTTTTTTCTTCTTTTTTTTGCATTCCATCCACATTTATATGTCTTTTTTTTCATTCAATATATTTCAAATAATTCTCCTATTTTCTCCTATTATTTCTCCTATTTTCATAAATGTCTCTTATACAATTTTTTTTTTGTGCTTTATAATAGTGTCTTATTTGTTTTGTTGGCCCTTTACAAGCTTAGCTTCTTGGGCGTGTTTAAATTTTAAGTTTGTAATTGTATTGTTTTTTTTAGTATTAATAAATTGATTGATTGATTGATTGATTCGGAAAACAGAAATTTTGGTACTTTTGTATTGACACTGGTTAACCTGCACTTGTTTAGAGCTTTATAAGACATTGTAGAGCAATCGCTCGACTTTATACTGATTTCCATTGGGTTCCCCATATTTCATACTATATTTTCGCTTTTTCCAAACTTTCTCAAAATGTTCCATCAGTTTAACAATTTTTTCACCCTTTTGAGGACGCAAATATGCGCTTGGACAGACAAAGTCGAGCTACTTCTTGTCATAGTCAATATATAAAAGATTATACCGAAATGTGAATATTATTTGATTTATTGAAGTTAAAAAAGTAAAAACATTTATATTTTTTCAGTAAAGTGCAAATTATATTCAGTCCTTGGGAAGGCAAAAGGGGTTTCGAACCCTGCTCTTGTTAATTTCTGCTTGTTTTGAGTTTGAATTGGGTATTTATAGTAATTTCTGTTCGTTTTGGGTTTCATTTATTTATCAATGCTGATTTGCGGTAGTTTCACGCTTGGTAGACTATTTGATTTTACTTTTCCTCATTTTTGGTTTAATGGAGTCCTTTACATTTCTTTGAAAACCTAATTTTGTGGAAAATGGTTTTTATTGGAAGAGTTGTCGTAGAAACTTCAAAATGGCTCATTCGATTGAAAATTGGAAGGGCTACTGCCTTTTTCAATAGTTGAAAGTGATTGGAGAGCAGCTAACGCCCCTCTCGCTTCCACCATTTCCCCCCACACATCCAATCACAACTTTGTGATAGCAATTTTATTCAACTTAGCTGAAAGGTGGAAATTAGATCTTTGAGGATTACACCCCCCCCCCTGATCCTCAGGGCAAGGGTTGTAAGTTATGTAACGGGGACAAATAAGGTTTTCATAGAAAGCGTTGTCGTAAAAACTTCAAAATGGGATCATTCGCTTGGAAATTGTAATGGATAGTGCCCTTTTTAATAGTCGAAAGTGATTGGTAAGCCCCTGCCCCCAGGGCAGGGGCATATAAGGTTTTTATTAAGAACTTTGGAGTTCATTCGATTGGAAATTAGAAGGGTTTGTGCCCTTTTTAATAGTCGAAAGTGATTGGAGGACAACTAACACCCCTCTCACACCCACCATTTCCCTAAACACATTCAATCAAAATTTTGAGATAGCTATTTTGTTCAAAGTAGTTGAAAGGTCTGGAAATTATGTCTTTGAGGATGACAATCCCCCTATAGCCCTAAGGGTAAGGGTTGTAAGTTATTCCCTAAGGGCATATAAGGATTGTATTCAAAGCTTCGTCGTAGAAACTTGTAAAAGGGCTCATTAGTTTGGAAACTCAAAAGTGTTTTCCTAAAACACATTTTTGAACTTTGGTTACTACGGAGTTACTTGGAGTTTAAACTCAGCTCTAACAACCCACGGCAGGATTCAGAATTTGGATTCTGGTGATGATATTATGCAAAAACGTCCCTAGAGTAGCCTAATCCAAAGAAGAAGACATTTTATTTCAGAGAGTTTACTTAGCCAACTTTAACGTTTTAATAGTGAAACTTTCGACTCCACCAGTTTAAAATGACTGTCAAGAAAAGAATACTTTTTGAGGGCTTCTTTTTCGTATGTTTACTGACTGAAAACTAACCCTATCTTTAAATTTTAGTTCCAATTGTACGTCTATATTTAATCGAAAACGAAGAGACTTTGGAAGAATTCTATGAAACCTACAATTCTGTAAAAATTCTTGCTGGCTAATTAAATTAGTGTGTTTTATGAAAAATCAAAATAAGTAAGAACAGACTTGGTCACATGCTCCCCGCAAACTTGTTGTAAATAATTTCTGAGACCACACTGGCTAATCATGACAAAACGAAAAAAATATTTAAAAAGCGAAAAACGAGGATTATACAAGCCAGTGAAAAATGTGGACTAAAATGCAAGTATCGAGTATCGAGATATTCCTATTTCAACAGCATTTTGAATAATATTCCTCTACTGATTAACTTGAGTGATTCCGATTTTTGTCACTTGACTCATTAGTGTGTCTTCTAGCATTTGAAAAATCTATATCATATTTTTTTTATTATTCAAGGCTATTTTTAGAAATAGAAGGGCTTTCATTTAAGAAAAAAATGAATAAAATCAACTTGGTCAGAGTGATGAAAGACTTGAGAACCATGAAACACCAAAAATAATGTAATTTTCTTCAATATTGATTTATTAAGAATTAAAGCTGCCAGTGTTAGTGACAAACAGTGTTTTCATAAGAACTAAAAAAATTCCAAAGAAGCAGAAATTAAATAATTTCATCCATTAAATTCAGAGTTTCTGGGTTTAAGAATCACTTCGTTACATGTACAACTTCGATAAATCATGGTGGTTTGACGTCATATATAAAAATAATAAAAACGTCATTGTACTGTACGCAGTATCACAGCCATTTTGCTTTTAAACGCCATAACAGCTAAAAATCATGACGTCAATTTCATTATTAAACAAAGGATCTCTTAGCCATTGGTCATTAATCATTAAACTATGAATGTGGAAACTTGTTTGAAAGGCTATAAGATCAGCCAGTGCATCATCGAAAGTCACACAACAGTATCAAACCGTATAGAAACCCAGTGTGGTGTTTCGGAACAGAGAGAGATGCCAATAACAAAAGAAGAGTGGATAAAATTTGGCATCGTGATTGCGTGTCTAGTAATTATTTGTACCTGGTTTGCTCTGGTTAATTTGAAATATTGGATTAAAAAACAAACAACAACAAAAACCCAGGAGCAGCCAGAAAATTCTGATCAGGAGCCAAATGAGGAGCATTATGAAATGGAAGAATTAAACGGAATACCCACCGTCATAAACATGGGAGACTCAGATGAAAATAGCTATAGCGATCTTACATCTGACGCTGAGTGATACCTCTTTTGGACCATCTTTTTTCACCAAGAGGAGCATGATGTCACCAGTAGTAACCAAGGTGCTGATCCTACTAGCGATTGCATAATACGATCAAACACGCTATATTTTGGAACTAGATATTCAGGAACGAGATCCTATAAGGCGACCAGACAGGTGTCTGCAGCTGCATTAAATTTTTCTGGACCAATCAGATACAATTGATAAAGAGGGTACTCAATATACGGTGAATAAATTAGCATAGCTATGTGGTCATAGTAACCAAATCCCATATGAAGAGTGATATTCATTGTAGATCACATTAGTAAGAGTTGAATTCAGAGAGAGACCAGTTTAATTTTTTTATTCTATTATTCGATAAGATATTAGCATAGAAAATGAGTACTATGTTTAAACTATTGGAGCTTGATGATTGAGCAGGTAGCAGCAATGATACAAAGGCAAGAGTACCAAACATAGCAGTGGAAATTGCACGAGGATGTCAAATAACCCTTGAATGGAACAATATGTAGGCCAGATATGTGATATCACTGACCAAATTTAAATTGGAGGAGCAATTATGCTTTCCTGCGAAACTAAATATAGCGTATATAAATAGACTTTAAGCTGATTTAGATACACTGGTGAAATATATTGAGGAAAATTAATTGTATCAGTGGTTATTATTATGGTTGTACTTAAATTTAATAAAATTCTTTCTAAATCGAAGATTTTTTTTTCTATAGTAGCCCCCCTCTCATGCTTACCATTTTCCTAAACACATCCAATCAAAATTAGCATCACATCTAGTATATTTATTAGCTTATATCCTTAAAGCAGAATTTTCCTTGAAAAACTTATTTTGTGGAGAAAGTTTTTTTTAGTTAATTTCTGTTCATTTTATATTGGCATAGTCTTTTCAGGGAAAAAGAAAATAATACTTTAAATCTTTTTGTTTTTTAAGACTTTATAGTTTACCCTGCTATTTGTATGCTGAAGAAAAATTTTCAGCAATTTTCAACAGCATACACCCTTTTAAAAATCTGGACACAAATAGTAGTGTTTAATTTAGTTTCATAACTCCTCTAGTTGACCTGAAATAGAAAATTTGATGCCATTTCCAAAAAAAGTCTGTTTACTTTCTTTGATAGCTTAGATACACTTACGCTATTTTGATTTGGTTAAATTCTAAGAGCAGAAGTAGCCCCAAAAGTTTGAATATAATACCCTCAGTCGTTCTTGGTATACTGCTGAGATGCATTATTGGGAATTAGAATGTACACAGTGCATTTTGATTCAATCTTAAGGCAGCATTCAGTTTTTAAACATAATGGACAAGCGGGAGAGTGGGTACAAAAGGGGGACTAACTGCCCTCCAATCAAATTTGACCAATTAAAAAGTGCATTAGCCTTTTTTATTCTCAGTCAAATGAGCCCTGTTCGAAGTTCATACGACAACCCCTTAGATACGAAGTGCCCTGGTTTCAACAAAAATAAAAAATAGTAATACATTGTACCAATATCGATCTCTACTATAAAAATGTCAATCCTTTCAATCTTTTTCGATAATTAAAGAGAGCCTTATTCCTTTCAATTTCCAATTGAATGAGCCATTTTGAGTTTCTTCGACAACGCTTTCTATAAACCCCGTATATACCCTCAGGCATTAAATTTCAACCATTGCCCTGAGGGCTGTGAGAGGATGTTCATCCTCAAAAACCTAATTTCCATAACTTTCAACTGCATTAAACATTCATTCGTTGTTCAAAGCGAAAGGACTTGTGTGTGATTTGTATTACATTATCTAAAACCTGTTACCTACAAACGCACAGTGATTTATTGAATGAAATTGGATGTGATTTGTTGGTTATAATGAATGAACTTGATATTGAATGAAATTGGATAGAATTTTTTGGATATTTGGACTGATGAACCGATCATAAGGTGATTCATGAGCTCACGTTCACCTACCTATTCAAAGTTAAGTGTAGTTTTTTGCCTTTTTGATAATACATTTCAATGGTTCAGTTCACAGAGGATGCTGTTCTAGCAAAATTCCGAAGTTATCCACCATGGCCCTTCCGAGTATTAGTCATAATTAAGGCAAAGAACAATAAAATATCTTACGTTGTATTTTGTTACGGAAGCCATGAAATCGTGACAACAACAGCCTCACAACTTTCAACCTTTGTTAGCATTTCAATGGAGAATAAGAAGAAAAATGAAATAAGCGTTGCGAACGCTTTTGCGGAATTAGCTGATTTTCCTCATAAGCATCTTGAGATTAGTGGTTCGAGTTTACCAGATACATTGGTGAATTCAGTAAACTCTGTTTTATCGGACTTGAACTCAATTAAATCCAATATCCGTAATGATATTGAAAAATAGGTATGTAAAAAAGTTGGAATGTCAAATAATGCGGATATGGTTGACTCTATCGTTTCTCAGATTCACGACTCTATGCTCGTTCAGTATTCGACTAAGTTTGATGAGATCGAAAACAAACTACGGGCTCTTCAAAACACAAACCTAGCCCTGAAAATAGGGTTGAACAGCTTGAAACCCGTCTTGATGACATAGAGCAGGAAAAACGACTGAATCAGCTCGTATTTAATGGTGTTGACCATAGTGGGGGTCTTCCTATCTCTGAGTGTGTATTGAATGTGATTACAGATAAAATGCAAATTTTTGATTTTTCTTCGACGGCAATAGTTTCTGTATTCAAATTTCGAGCAAATTATACTGATTCGGACACCACTGTAAATGCAAAAACGTGTCCTTTGCCTGTTTTGGTTGCGTTCAAGTCTGCTGAAATTGCAATAAAAGTGTATGCATGTAAGTCAAAGCTTGCTCGGTCGGGAATATTTCCACTGAGTTCCTAACATCAAAAAAGAAATAGACTCTCGACTTGGCCAAGAGTAAGCTTGGAAACAGAAATGTTTGGTCGAATAACGGGACGATTTTTGGAAAAAACTCAGAGGGGAGATCCGTAAAATTTGAGCTATGGCTGAAGTGGTTTGTTTGCCAAATCTGACCATATAATTTTGTGTTGTGTAAATTGTGTTGTTGAATGACTCGTAGGTTTGTTTTCCCTTTTGTATTTTATAGCCAAATTTTCAGTACCTTTCACGTTTTTTTTCTTTTCTTTTCTTCTCTCTTTCATTTTCCTTCTGCCTATCAGTATGTTTTTTTTTGTTTTTTTTTTATCGTAAAAGTAGTCACCCTCTTCAATGAGTGCGAATCTATATGATGACCCTTTGAATGAATTTGAAAGAAAAAACGGTTTATTCTTGGAAGCCAAGCTCGTGACACATTTGCGGGGGATGATGAATGCATAGATAATTTTTCGTTGAATTGTCACCCAAGAAATTATATTAATCCGAATAATCTTTATGAGTATTAAAATCCTGCGAGTG
The DNA here is from genome assembly GCF_049724085.1 of Artemia sp. Qi Xiang Cuo. Classification (NCBI taxonomy): domain Eukaryota; kingdom Metazoa; phylum Arthropoda; class Branchiopoda; order Anostraca; family Artemiidae; genus Artemia; species Artemia sp. Qi Xiang Cuo. The sequence goes on along the minus strand of NC_142808.1, from coordinate 10,732,799 downwards.
CAGAAAGAGCGATCGTTTTCTGGAATTGTCAAGGTATAAGAACGGCATATTCTTCTTTATGTGAAATTTTAAGTTCACTAGATAAGAAACCGTGTATTGTAGGCCTTTGTGAGACATTTGTTTCTAGCAAGTCACTGCCATGGGATTTTTCTTTCCCAGGATATATTTGCGAGCGAAGAGAACAGACAACCCTGGGGCAGGGTGGTCTAGGCCTTTTGATTAATGAAGGTACCAAATACTGGGTTAGGGATGATCTTTCCTTGTGGATAGAAGGTAGGATCGAAACACTTTTCATTGAAATAAAAATGAAGGGGAAAGGAATTTGATTTTGGGATTAATTTATAAAAATCCGTCATGTGATGTTAGTTTTTTTCTTGATACATTTGCACCACTGTTTGATAAAATTAATAATGAAAATAAAAACAAATTTATGATGGGAGATTTTAATTTAGATTTACCAAAAAAAAGCGAATAGCTCAGATTTTGTTAATATGATAGTGTCACATGTTTTCCTCTTGTGGCTATTCCAACTCGGATTTCGCATCTCTCGGCATCTTTAATTGATAATTTTTTTTTTAATGGGAGATTTCTTGAAAGATCCCAAGCGGATGTGGATGTGTCCGATGGCTCGGATCACCTTCTTTTAATAAGTAAAATAGAGCTCAATCAGTCAAAGGAAAATAAACGAAATGAAAGGGCTTCGTTTTTACCGTGAAATGAATAATAAAAACCTAAAGAGTTTTGCAAATATGATGGATGAAACAAATTTCTCGCGTGTAATAAATGAAAAGTGTCCAAATACTGCATATGACCTATTCAGTGAGATAGTGACGAAGGTAATAAATGAAACATCTCCCTTGCGAAGAATAAACCCTAATAGAAATTTTCCCAAGAAACCATGGATAACAAAAGCTATTCTAGTTTCAATAAAGCAGAAAAACCAACTTTATGTGCATGATTTAAAGGATCATTCAGATGATAGTTTTATAAAATTAAAGAGATTTTGGAATATTTTAAATTCAGCAAAACAGAATGCTCAGAAACTATGTTTCCAAAATGAATTTCATGAAAATCAAGGGAATATGAAAAATACATGGAAAACAATAAATAAACTTTTGGGTAAATTTCATAGCAAAGGGGAGGTGAGAGTTATGGAGATAACAGGAGGTCTTCTTACTGATACTCAAGACATATCTGAATTTCTGTGTGGCTATTTCGCAAATGAAGGAAAAAGACTCTGCGATCAAGCGCGGGCTAAACTACGCACATCTGCGAGTTTTCGATCTGTCGTTGAAAGACAGCCTGCAAGTCAGAATTCCTTTGAGTTTGCAAGATATTCGGAACGGGAAGTGGCACGATTCTTGGCTACGATGAAGTCAAGCTCCAGCGGGATGTAAGAGTTTTCCCTGAAACTCAAAATGGCCGCAAAAACGAGTGTCTTACATGTGTTGATGCACCTCATCAACCTTTCTCTAGATCTTGGAGTCTTTCCAGAAGCACTAAAGATTAGAAGAGTGGTTCCTCTTCATAAAGGAGGGAAAAAAGATGACCCATTGAATCGAAGACCCATATCTATTCTCCTATTTTTCTCTAAGTTGTATGAGAAAGTGGTACATGCCCAGTTAAGTTATAATAATGAAAAGAATAAAATTCCAATGGAAAATCAATTTGGGTTCAGAAAAGGGCTATCTACGGATATAGCAGTTCTGAAATTGGTTGATTGGATTAGTGATGCATTTGAAGCTGGTCTCATACCCTGCAGCTGTGTTTTTGGATATGAAAAAAGCGTTCGATACTGTGGACCTCTCAGAGCTTATTCAAGCTTTTGACTCGATTGGGGTGAAGGGTTAAGTCGGGAGTGGTTTTCATCGTATCTACACAATCAGTATTAGATAGTTCAGAATGGGTCATTTTTATCTTCAAAAATGAAAGTAGAGTGTGGGGTATCACAAGGGTCAATCTTGGGACCTCTACTTTTCATTATTTTTATTGATCGAGTGAAACACTACCTTGCAGAGGCTTGTGTCATCCTGTTTGCAGATGACACTTTGCTCTTTCTGGCAGCGCCTTCACTTGATGTTTTATATAATAAAATTCATAATGTAGTTTCTGAATTTCTAACTTTTTCTCAGCAAAATATGTTTAACCTAAACTTTTCTAAAACTTTTTTTCATGATATTTTCTAGACTTTCGTCTAGTGCTGGAAATGACCATATCACGGTTCAGGAAAATGTGATAAAAAGAGTAGCAACAACGAAGTATTTGGGGTTTTTAATTGATAAAAACCTGTCGTGGAAAAACCATTCAAGTGCATTAGCTGAAAAATTAAGTAGAGGCCTTGGGGTGATGCGAAGAATTAAAAATCTAGTCCCAAAAAAGATCCTGAAAATGATTTATTTTTCTCTATTATACCCATATATTAGCTACGGATGCTGTATATGGGCAGTAATTTTGTAACATGTTTTAAAAGAGTACAAAAACTTCAGAATAGAGCTGTAAAATTATTATCTGAATTGGATGATTCTGATGAGGTTCCTGCTCATGAGCATTTTAAAAAGAATAAGTTATTGGATGTATCCCAAATTCGAGATTACCAAGTCGCGATTTTCTTGTATAAATATTTGGATCAGCTGCTCACCCCTGCTTTTCAAAATCTCTTTTGTTTTAATAGAGACCGTCATGATCATAATACACCAAAAGCTGATAACTTAACTCATGAGTTTAGGAGCATCACTCGGGCATCTTTTGTGATTTGCCATTATGGTCCCCATGTTTGGAATATATTGCCCGAGTGTGTGAAAAATACGCCTAGTCTTCCGGCTTTCAAGTCACGGGCAAAGAAGTTTCTTTTATCTCGTGAGTGAATTTTGTGTTTAGCCCACTCCAGGTTGTCATTCTCTTTAAGGTATTTCCCCAATTTACATTGCTTTTTTTTCTATCTACTTCTTGTCTTTTCCTCTTTCTCTTTTTTTTCTTTTATTCCTTCATCAGATAAGTTTATTGTGGGTTAAGTAGCAAGGTATGAATGTTGTTTTAATTAGATGATAGTGATAAACTCGCTTGCCCTTTCAAGCTTATTGCCTTTCTTGGCTGGCGAAAGGCGAATAGTGTTTGTTTTCTTTTTTAATAAATGTATATCTCATCTCTCATATCTCATCTCATGTCTATCTCAAAATTTTGATTGGATGTGTTTGGAGAAATGGTGGGCGTGAGAGGTGCGTTAGTTACTCTTCAATCACTTTCAACTATTGAAAAAGGCACTAGTCATTTCAATTCTCAATCTAATGAGCCATTTTGAAGTTTCTACGACAAAACTTTCAATAAAAACCTTATACGCCCCAAACTAGTAACTTACATCCCTTGCTCTGAGGGCTGGGGGAGGGGTGTCATTCTCAAAGACCAAATTCCCTGAACTTTCAACTAGGTTGAAGAAAATGGCTATCTCAAAATTTTGATCGGATGTGTTTGGGGAAATGGTGGACGTGAGAGGGGGGATAGCTGCCCCCCAATAGCTTTTAACTTTTAAAATTTCCAATTTAATGAGCCCTTTTTGAAGTTTATGTGACAACGCTATCTATAAAAACATTATATGACCCCAGGGTATGACTTACAACCCTTGCCCTGAGGGGTTTGTCATCCTCAAAGACATAATTTCCAGAACTTTCCACTATGTTGAAAAAAGTGGATATTTCAAAATTTTGATTGGATGCGTTTAGGGAAATAATGTGCGTAAGGGGGGGGGGGGGAGATTTCACCCTCCAATCACTTTCGACTATTAAAAAGTGCGCTAACCCTTTCAATTTTCAATCAAACGGGCCTTTTTTGAAGTTTCTACGACAACACTTTCTATATAAACCTTATATGCCCCCAAGGCATAACTTACAACCCCTGCCCTGAGGGTTGTGTGTGTGTGTGTGTGTGGGGAGGGTGTCTTCCTCAAAGACCTAAATTCTAGAGCTTAAAACTACATTGAACAAAATGGCTATCTCATCATTTTAATTGGGGAAATCGGGGGTGTGAGAGGGGGATTAGTTGCCCTCCAATCACTTTTAACTATTGAAAAGGGCACGAGCCTTTTTAATTTCCAATCGAATGAGCCCTTTTTGAACTTTTTACACCAAAACTTTTTATAGAAACATTATATGCCCCCAGGGCATAACTTACAACCCTTCCCCTGAGAACTGTGGGAAGGGGGGGGGAGAAGTTGTTATCCTAAGAGACTTAATTTTAACTTTCAACTACGTTGAACAAAATCTCTTTATCAAAATTTTGATCGGATCTTTTTGGGGAAATGATGGGCGTGAGAGGTGGTTTATTTGCTCTCCAATCACTCTCGACTATAATAAGGGCACTAGTTTCTTGAATTTCCAATTGAATGACCCCTTTTTGAAATCTCTAAGACAACGGTTCTATGAAAATCTTATATGCCCCCAGGGCATAACTTACAACCATTGCCTTGAGGGCTGTGGGGGGAGTGTCCTCCTCAAAGACATAATTTCTAGAATTTTGAACTACGTTGAACAATATGGCTCTCTCGAAATTTTTATTGGATGTGTTTGGGGAAATGGTGAGCGTGGATGGAGAGTTAATTACCTTCCAATCACTTTCGGCTATTATAAAGGGACCTTCCAATTTCCAATGGAATGAGCCCTTTTCGAAGTTTCTACAACAACTCCTTCTTTACGATGTGCCCTGGTCTAAAGGAAATAAATCATGCATTGTGCCAACATCGTTCTTAACTTAGGCAGTGCTTTTGTGCTGCCTATGTTTATGTAATCTAAAATACCAAGGACATATATATTAAACTAGGTAAACTGGCTCCTAAGATTCATTTGCACCAATTTTGGCGCGAAAATTCAAACACTATTTTCTTTTTCATGGTGTTTAGTATTTTACATGATTGTCTTAAACAGTCTTGATCCTAGTTTCATAATCGAAAGATAATCTGTTATTATGACCTTAAACTCAATTTTTCTATTTAAATTTTTACATAGATCCGATTTATCCTTTAATTAATAATTTTTGGCCTAATTTATGAAAAGTAATTGCGTTATGCATGTAAAGGAGATTATCTGCGAGCTAGCTAGCACGGCTGGCTTAGCTTTTCATATGATATTTGAGACTCGTGGAAAGGCACCTAGTAAGAAGTTTTTCTTGTTAGTAGCATTTAAAAAAAAAAAAAAAAAAAAAAAAAAACAACAACAAACAAACGTATATGTCAAACACAAAGTTTACAGTGTTTTCCTTGAAAAGTGGCCACTAGCCTCTCCCTACTTTTGAAGACAGGCCTTGTCAGAGATAAGCCCATTGTTTTCACAAAGTAACAAGCGAGGTGTCTTCTATGTGTTATTTATTTGTATTTCCTCCTCCAGCTACTTCTTATGGAATGAATGATCTAAGAAACTTGGGCAGGATTGGAAATCAAAATCCCTTGTTGATTTTAAGCGATCGAAAGTGATCAGTCGGTAATCAGCTCTTGTATCTTTTTAGCACCCGGGCACTTGATACAAACAAGCCCAAATTGTGAACTCAATCGATACAAAAGTTCTGCAAATCGTGGCAAACACAGACAAATCCTTGACTCGTGAAGGAAACAAGCCAATTCTGGACTCAGTGCAACAATGTGGTAAAACCGATGGCTAAATTATTTTATAGTAAATTGTCCGGATACGGGGCAATATGCCTAATATTCTACATAGAATTAAATTGGGGATGGGGATGTTGGAGGGAACCTGGTTCACTTTGGTTCAATCGAATGCGCGGTAATATGCCTACCATTCTACATAGAATTGGAGTGGGGATGGGGATGTTGTAGGGATGCTGGTCCACTTTGGTTCTTTCGGATGCGGGGCAATATGCCTACTATTTTACAAAGAATTGGAGTGGGGATGGGGATGTTGGAGGGATGCTGGTCCACTTTGGTTCTATCGGATGCGGGGCAAGATACCTACCATTCTACATATAATTGGAGTGGGAATGGGGGTGTTGGAGGGACACTGGTCCCCTTTGGTTCTATAATCACTCAGGTTAAAACTCCTTGCGTTATTACAGTTCAAAATAGATAAAATACGCCAACCTTCCACTAAAAGTTTGCAGCAAGAAGAGGAGGGACATTGGAATGGCCAGAAGCCAACTTTGTGCCTCAACATTGAATTTCCATGTTTAAACAAGGTTTTACCAATTCCGTGGTAGACGGAATTTTTTTTGAAATAGTGCTCTGCCAGATATCCTTCCATATGTTCTTACCTTCTGCCATATTTAGGTATATTGTCTCAAACTTCACGCCAGTGTCTTTCGATGTTTTGTGTGTGAGAGCCTGTAGAAGGGTCAGCAAAATTTTTGCTGTGGTTGACGCGTAAATACTGATAGCCCTGGATAGGCAGGCAATCGTAGGCCGTTCAACAGTCACTGATAATTGTTACCCTGATAGGATTTGGTTTTGGATAATTCCCAACAACGTGGCACTATTCTATCTGGCAAATAAACCATGAATGAATTACCACTTCCTCGCTCTATTCCACCAAATACCCAAGCACCTGTGACAATTCGACCTGGATTATATTTACGCTTCCCAAATTTGGCTTCATCTATCTCAACAATGACTCCTTCTCCCCCCAAAGGAACGGAGTTTGAATGACATATGTACATACAAACCTCTCTGCAGAACTGGCTTCAATCCACAAAGGTTTTTTTTTTTATAACAAGTAATATTGTTGATCATGAAATCCTCCTTTGGAGGCGGAATTTGAAGCCAAATCATCAAAAAACGGAAATTTTCTAGCAAAGAAAGGTGTGAACCAGCCATCCATGTTTTGTCATAGATCAGTTTTGAAAAATTACACTTTACTGGAGAATATTTGCGGCCACCTCGGATAGGTATAAGCCTAGACTTCTGGCAACGGAACGAATTTCTATGTTTTATGCTAATCTGGCCACAGTTATCACAATCCCTGCTTCTCAATAACATGCCATGGTTATAATACAACTGTAAGACCGCCTCAACTGTAGAAAATTGAATAATACCACCACAGAAATTTATTTCACAAAATTTGCAAGACATATTTCAATAATTGTCATTTACAAACTGAAGCTATAACTTGTAATATCAATTGCGGATTTCATAATTGTTTCATTGTTGAACGGCGGGAATAGTCGAAAAAAGATAACAGTGAATTGGGTTATGAATATATTGGAAAGATAGCTCAATTTAGTATGCGTTTTTCCTTCATCTGGAGTAGTCGCTTCTTAACAGATGCAAATATCCTAGGGTTGAGCCTACATGGTTGACCCACCAATTGGGCTTGTTTAGTCCCAGGTAGCATAAATATAAATTTGGCAGAAACCGTAATGCTTCGGGTCGGCACTGATGTTTGTTCAAAAAAAAACTTAAATGAAAGATTATATTTACTTTATACAAGGATGTTTTTTTGTTTTTTTTAGTTAAGAACATTTCCAGATACCTCGCTATTCTTCTGTAATTTTTTAGTGGCCCTATTACCTAGAAATAATTATTTTCCGACTTCAAGCTGTCAAAATACTTTACCCCCCGTAGAACCCCCCCCCCAATTTCAAAGAAGGCTAGAATTTTAAAAAATTATGAGTTTGGGGCGAAGGAGGATTTCGAAAACATCGTCCCATAACATAAATTGGCCTCTAAAGTGGATTCTGGTAATTGTAGCGCTTTATGTCTTAGCGCTTTAGAAATATTTAAAAAAGTTTATAAAGTAAAATTTTGGAAATATTCAAGTTTGGGGGGAGGGGGATTTCAAAAACATCTTTCCATAATATAATTTGTCCTGTGAAGTCGGTTCTGATATTTGTAGCGCTCTATCTATTAGTGCTTTAGAAATATCTAAAAATCTTTTAAAGTAGAATTTTGGAAAATTTTGAGTTTGGGGGGAAGGGGGATTTCAAGACCATCTTCCCATAACATAATTTGTCGTCTAAAGTAGATTCTGATGTTTGTAACTGTCAATGTCTAAGCGCTTTAGAAATAATTAAAAAAGCTTCTAAAGTAAAATTTTGAGTTTGGGGGGAAGGGGGATTACAAAAACATTTTCCCATAACATAAATGGTCCTCTAAAGTCGATTCTGATATTAATAGCGCGCTATGTCTTAGCCCTTTACAAATATTTAAAGAAGCTTCTAAAGTAAAATTGTGGAAAAATTTGAGTTTTGGACATAAGGGGATTTGACATTCAATTTTGATTGAATGTCTATAGAAAGAAATGGGCATGGGAGGGGGCTATTTGCCCTCCAATCCTTTTAGTGACTTATAAAGGGCATATACCTTTTAATTTCCTTTCAAATGAGCTCTCTCCGGGTCTTCTCTGATCATTGGTTCGTTACGATCATCCCTGGAAAAAAACAACAAATATACAAATAAACACGGATCCGTGATCTTTCTTCTGCCAAAAATTAAAATTCCAGATTTTTGTGTATAGGAGCTTGAAACCTTTGTAGTAGGGTTAACTGATATGCTGAATTTGATGGTCTGATTTTCATTAAGTTCACTTAATTTTTTTTTTTGGGGGGAGGGAGAGGGTTCCCCCTTTTCGGAAATGAGACAAATTTTCTCGGGCTCCGAGCTTTTGATGGGTAACATCAAACTTAATAAACTTTATACATTTGGAATCAGCATAAAAAGCGAAATTCTTAGATGTGTGTATTAATATCAAGATTTCGTCTTTTAAGATTTCGGTTACTTTTGGGCCGAGTTGCTCCTTATTTACAGTTCGTTATCGCCAGTTGTTTGATTTATTTTTTAACTGTCTTAATTAAAGTTCATATTCAATATTTATAATTTAATTTTTATTATATAAATTGCCTAGTAAATTTTGATAATGTTAGTTATACAGTCTCTGATAAACTATGCCTGGTATTGAGCTTTTGTTTTCTTTTTATGTGCAGATAATAATTTAGTTTCAGACCCAGACTAAATAGTTTTGATTTTTTAATGTGCCCCAGCAATTCATTCGAGCAATGGATTTGGAATATGTTGGATCTTGGGTGTATCTTCTAATGGGATCTCTTCCAAAATACAATCTACCAAACAACTTTAACGAAGCTATTGAGGACTTAGTTAAGCTAGGAATAAGTCCTGACCGTACCAAGGCTATCGTTACTTCTCTGCCTTATATTCCGTGAGAAGACTTGTGCACAGTTTACCCAGCACATTTGGCTCAGGTGGAAAACCTCAAGCTTTGGCTCAAGAAATATCAGAAGATCAAAAAAGTGGTTGAAAGAGCCACAAGAGATCCTGTGATTCTTATCTTAGACAAGAAAAAGATTTTCATGTTAAGCATGCTTGTATAAATTCTCAATTCCCTAATAGTGATGCTTGGGCTGCAACATAGAGACTTTAAGTTCAAGAAACGTCTGATCAGATAGTGAACAAAATTTTTGTTAAACTGCTGGGAAAGTAACATCAAATAGGAGAAGATTTGATCCCCTAAAGTATTGCTAAATCACGAAGGACTGCATTATGACTATACGCAGTGGGGTAGCTGGAAACTTTAAAGGTACCTATGGATCATAGCTTGTCTTCCTGCCACACAATCCCACCCCCGCCCCTGGATAATATTGGAATTTTTGAGATCTTAAAAAATTTTTGATCTAGGAGCATTAAATGAAGCTTCCGGGAATGAATTCAGATCCTGAATTATTAACTTAGAAAGCGTTTTCATGTTCCTACCTCTGCTTCTTCCACAGCGTATTTTTAGGCTAAGGAAAATGTATAAGGACATGTTTACTTATTCCAGTTTTATTCTGGGAAAAAATGATTTTTTTTAATTTATTTTAAGATTGGTCTGATTTTCTTTTACTCCAGGTCTTGGACATAATATATTTTGATTCAATACATAGTCATCATGTTCGTAATTGATTCATGTGATTGGTATGTTTGGCAAAAATCCTTGTTGTTTGAAATAAATGTGAACTTTGTATTTCTACATGTAAACAAAACTTGTTTTTCAACTGAAAGTAAGGAGCAAAATTAAAACTTAAAACGAACAAAAATTATTTTGTATATGAGAGGGACAGCCATATTAGGAAATGTAGGTGCAAAATAAGTTTTTTGAAGCATCAGCCTCCCCCCCGCATAACCACCCTTTTTCTAAATTGTACCTCGTTATACATATTTTAATCAAAGATAATCTGAATCAACTATGTTAAATAAAGGTATAAATTAACCGTTAATTTTGTCTAAATGGTGATTCTTGAGGAACGAATGCACCACCGTATGCCTTTACGGCCGATGAAAATGGGAAGCTTAGTATAAAGTTTTTCAGTAATGTTAGATTGACTGGCTATTTTAGAATTTTCATTAGATAACAACTTGGCTATCTTTTGGTCAAAATTTTAGGTTGGTGCTATAATAGGCGAGAACACCACTTTGTTATGGCGTAATCTTTTTGGTTAATAAAAAAGCACCAGAATCTCTGATTTTCAATGGAATGAGCCGTCTCCCGATTTCTAGGACCAATGGCTTGATGCGGTCGCTCTTGGGGAAAGACAAAAATCAAAACCAGATAAGCACAAATCCCTGATCAAGCCTCTCGAAAAAATTCAAAATTCCACGTTTGCGCAGATGGGGCTGTAAAACTGTACAGTGGGTTCTCCGATATTTAAATACATTGTATGCATATGTTTAAATAGATTGGAATATTGTATATATGTATATATAAGATAAGATAAGATTTATTGCAAAAAGCCTTTGGGCCATCTTTGGCCGCAACACAGAATACAGTCCACAAACAAAGCTCAGGAACGAAATACAACTTTAGATAATAATTAAAAAAAGAACGACAAAACGACAAAAGAGAAACGCACCAAGGTTCAACATTTTAACTAGTAAACACTAAACATAGTAAAATTCAAATCCTAAAAACTGTAACAAGCTATCCCCTCAAAAATGATTCCCTATGTTTAATCCATAAACGAAGAAAACTTACAAAACTGTTGAATAGTACATGCCTTTCTCTCAGCCATCCGCTCAATCAACTAGCATTTACTCCCAAACACTCGTCCAAAACATTCATTCCGCAACTCAGACAGCTCTTCACACTCGGATACAAAATGAAATAAGTTCTCATTCACACATCCACGTATTGGGCAAAAATAAGGGCCAGTCGCCAGCCTAAACTTTCCCAAAATTTTTTTATCTCACTAGATCCAAACTATCCCCTCTTACCGACAACAAATTCTTCAAATGCTCCTTACTCAGCCCAAATTTAAAATAAACCATCCCCCCAACAGTCTTTGGCTCGGGAGTAAAACCTCAAAAACATACATTGGTTCTTATGAGCTTGCCACTCTTGGATTTCTTGGTCATTTAGGGTTCCCTGGACTTCCTTCCATACTGACATGATTTCACCCACAGGGCCTTTTCCTTTTCATTTCACATCTCCGAAAGGCCACGAAGGTCCAGTATTTTTTTGACCTGATTTGGCCATGAGTCATGTCTACCGTCTTTCAAACTCTCCAAATAAGCTGACTTACGAAGTCGAACTTTGGGTACCCTAGTTATCTTGTCCCAGAATTTTACCATTCTAACCAATCTAACACTCCTTAAAGTGTAAAGCCACAAATATCCTCTCAGTACCACTGAACCAAATGAATCCTTCAAGTCTAAGATTCTCTTAAAATATCTTAGCTGAAATACTTCTAGCTTAGCTGCTTTAGCAAAACCCCAAACCTCAGAGCCTCAATGTAGACTAGAAGCCATTTTTGTCTTAAAAACTCTTTTCTGGATCCTACATGCCTAGACATCCCACTTCTTGCACTAAACTTAACACCCAAATTAACCAATTCTTCTTTAACCTCTAACACCTTTAATCCAAAATTATAATGAGCCTCTGAATCAAAATCTCCTTTACTTCTAAATGCTACCGACTTCTTAGCGTTCAACCCTATATCCTTCTTTTCTAAATAAAATTTTTATTATATCTAATTGCTTATCAAGATTATCTCTACAATCCGCCACTAGAGCTATGTCATTCGCGAATAACATGCATGATAGACGAAATCAATCCAAAGATACATAAGGGGCTCCATTACTTTTCATAGAACTATCTAAATCATTAACAAACAAGGAAATAAAGTGCATCCTGGATTCACACCCACATGGGACGTAACCAACCTAGAAAATTTCCCATAACCTTCACAACAAATTTCACCCTCCGATACATATCTGCTATTATTGCTTCAAAGCAAGACGGCAAGCCTATTTCTAACAAACGTTCAATTAATAACCTCCTATTTACCGAATCAAAAGCACTTTTCAGGTCTAAAAAGGCTACAAATAGCTGACCATTTTTTCCTCTAGCATGTTTCCTTCTCAGTACATCCAAAGCAAGAATATGGTCAACAGTGCTGAATGTCGATCTGAGTTCCGCTTGTATCGGGCTAAGTAGTTCCTCCTTATTTTACCAATCTATTAGCTTAAATTCCAGAACCGTACAAAAAAATTTACTTACCACATTTTCTATAAAGATATACGTAAAGTTTTCGTGTAACTTCCTATTACCTTTTTTAAAAGAGGCACTGCTACAGTAATGTCCCATGAGCGATGCCAACAAGCTTTCTCTACTACAAACGTGAAAATTGCGGCCTATATGGGTATTAAAGTTGTCCTTTCTAACCTCAGGGCCTTTGAAGATATACCATCTGTTCCTGGACACGAATTACCAGTCATCTTTTTCAACTCATCCCACATTTCTTGTTGAGATACAGGCCTATTTAAATCGTAATCATTCTGTCTTGAAGGATATGTTACCGTCCCTAGACCTAACTCTCTATCCTCTGAACTATTCGACTCATTCGCCCTGACATATTCTGACTCCAAATTTTCAAAATAATCTGGCCACATCTCAACTGCTGGGACATCTCTTATTCTCGGGCCCTGGATCTAGCATTTATTTACCGACCAAAGCTCTCTAGGGTTATTCAAACTATAAGCTCTCTTAATTTTCACATTAATTTTCATCTGCCTCTCTATCTTTTTAACTCTTTTAACCCTATTATAATTTGACCTTAATTTCCTATAATCAGCTAGTCTGCGCAAATTCGTATCCCGATCCATTGGGTCTATTGCTTAGAGTAGCCTGAAAACCCCAATTACCTATTCCCTTTTCTGCCTACATTCCTCATCGAAAAACCCTCATCTTTTCTATAGATAGGACCTGATCCATCACCCCCCTTCCCAAGAAATTTCGGGCGAGGCTTGTGTCGCTCCGCTCCACCTTTTCTAAATCTTTGGCGGTCGACATGTAAATTTATTATTTAAAGGGGCTCAGAAAAAGATTGTTCCTGATTATAGGGACACTATTACCCCTAACACTAAGCACCAATAAAAGACGTAGGTAGGAAATTTTCCAAAAAATAAAGAGGGATTGGGTCTCAGATTAGGTATTAGGGTTTTTGGTGTTCCACAAAAATGGAACGAAGGCCACTTCTCTGATGACACAATCTTTTTGGTAACTTATGAAGATCACTGGAATTTTCAATTTCCGTTCAAACTTGCTCTCTCCCAATTTTCTAGGAACATTGGTTTGATACAATTCCCTCCTGTAAAAAAAGACAAAAAAAAACAAATTAACTAACTTTCACCAATGATCTTTCTTCTGGGACAAAATGCATTTTCCTTTTCTTACGTTGTACTTTCAAACCTCTACAGTACGATTCTCTGATATACTTAATCTAATATTGGATATTTCATTGACGTTACTTGCCTATTTGGGTGGTGAAGGGGGTTCCTTTATTCTATGAAAATCAGGCAAGTTTTTTCAGACTTTTAACTTTTGATGGACAACATTAAGATAATCAATTTTATATGTTTGGTTTCAAAATTAAAGGTTTATTCTTTTGATGTGTTAATTGTTTTAACAATTCCTTTTTTCATAATTTCGGTTACTGCTGCTCAGAGTCGCTCCTTACTAATAGTGCGTAACCATGAACTGTTTGAGAAATTTAGTTGTTTTTTTTCTCTTTGATAAGTTTTTTCTTACCATATTTAGATACATTCAACTATCCCCGAAGATACGGTTAAACTCAGACATCAGAGGAAGCGGTTAACTATTTATATTATAGGAATTATATAGTATATACAACCCAGAGTATGGAATTTGCATTTACTTTATGAAAAAGAGTTAAAAGAGAAGTAGAAAGTCAAATTAAAGAAAAACTGGAGAATAGAGTACATATAAAGTCTTTTAATTAGTCCAGCTCAAAGCTAGCAGAAATTAGCTAATCAAAAAAAATTTGAATGAATGTCAACAACAAATTTAAAGATACAAGATATAACGATGAAAAGTAAGGGAATCATAAAACAACCGTACGATAAAATGACTGACCAAATTAGACTTAAAACTCACAAAAAATAGTACAGATGATAGAAGGGCTGCCGAAGCCATGAGATCTATTTTCATTTTCGCTTGGACCTAAAAAATAGGTGAATGATTTTCCTGGGATTGGCAGCTGATTGATTAATCAGTGATTCACATTACCAGGAAAGTGACAGAAAAATTGGAAGTGATAGATCATTTGTTCGATAGTGATGATCATTCGTTTGAAATTTGATAGGCAAGATTCTAAACCCAAGGAGACTTTTCCATGAAATGCTAGACAGGTGAACTTGACAATTCAAAGGCTAGAATGGTTCGAAGTTCTGACTTTGGAAATCCTTGATTTTTAAGACTTTGAAGCCTGCTCAACCGAAAAGACCCAGGGGTCTAAAACCCCCGGGGGGGGGGGGATTATCTTTTTCAGTATAGATGTGTCCACCACATTTCAAACGGAATTGGTAGCACCTTGTTTGAACATGGAAATTCAATGTTGAGGCACAAAGTTGGCTTCTGGCCATTCCAATGTCCTTCCTCTTCTTGCTGCAAACTTTTAGTAGAAGGTTGGCGTATTTTAACTATTTTGAACAGTAATAACGCAAGGATTTTTAATCTGAGTGATTATAGAACCAAAGTGAACCAGTGTCCCTCCAACACCCCCATCCCCTCTCCAATTCTATGTAGAATGGTAGGCATCTTACCCCGCATCCGATAGAACCAAAGTGCACAAGCATCCCTCCAACATCCCCGTCCTCGCTCCAATTCTCTGTAGAATGGTAGGCATATTGCCCCGCATACAATAGAACCAAAGTGAACCAGCATTTTTCCAACATCCCCATCCCCACTCCAATTCTATGTAGAATACATATCTGCTATTATTGCTACAAAGCAAGACGACAAGCCTTAATCTAACAAACTTTCAATTAACAACCTCCTATTTACCGAATCAAAAGCACTTTTCAGGTCCAAAAATATTACGAATAGCTCACCATTTTCCCTCTAGCATATTTCCTTCTCAGTATATCCAAAGTAAAAATATGGTCAACAGTGCTGAATGTCGATCTGAATCCCGCTTGTATCGGGCTAAGTAGTTCCTCCTTATTTCACCAACCTCTTAGCCTAAATTCCAAAACCTTAAAAAACAATCTACATACCCCATTTCTCATAAAGACAGACCTAAAGTTTTCGTGTAACTTCCTATTACCTTTCTTAAAAAGAGGCACTGCTACAGTAATGTCCCATGAGCGAGACAAACAAGCTTTCTCTACTACAAACAAGAAAATTGCGGCCAACATGGGCATTAAAATTGTCCTTTCTAACCTCAGGGACTTTGAAGATATATCATCTGTTCCTGGACGCTAATTATCATTCATCTCTTTCAACTGATCCCCAATTTCTTGTTCTGATACAGGCCTAATTAAATCGTAATCATTCTGTCTTAAGGGATATGTTACCGTCCCTAGACCTAACTCTTTATCCTCTAAACCATTCGACTCATTCACCCTTACTGATTCTGACTCTATTTTCAAAATAATCTGGCAACGTCTCAACTGCTGGGAGATTGCTTATTCTCGGGCCCGGGATTGAGCATTTAAGTACTGACCAAAACTCTCTAGGGTTATTCACACTATAATCTTTCTTAATTTCCTCATTAATTTTCACCTGCTTCTCTCTCTTTTTAACTCTTATAACCCCATTATAATTTGACCTTAATTTCTTATATTCAACTAGCCTGCGCAAATTCGTTTCCCAATCCAATGGGTCTAAGTAATTCACTTTACCAGGGAAGTGACAGAAAAATTGGAAGTGATAGATCATTCGTTCGATAGTGATGATCCTTCGTTTGAAATTTGATAGGGCATTGCGATTGATTTTTGCAAGAGAGGGGGGAGGGGGTAGTTGCCCTCCAATCACTTCTGACTATTCAGAAGGACACTAGCCATTTCACTTTTCCAATCGAAGGTATCCGTTTTGAAGTTTTTACAACAACGCTTTCTATAAAAACCTTCTATGACCCAAGGCATAACTTACAGACCTTTACCTGAGGACGGTGAGGGGATTGTATTCCTTGAAAACATATTTTCAGACCTTTCAACTAGGGTGAACAAACTAGTTATCTCAAAATTTTAATTGAATGTGTTTGGCGTACTGGTGAGTGTTAGAAGGGTGCTATTTGCCCTTCAATCACTTTCTACTATTAAAATGGGCATTAGGCGTTTCAATTTCCAACCGACCGATTGCTTTTTGCATTTTTTATGAAAACGCTCTCCATAAGAAAACCTCATATGCCCCAGGGCCAAAACTTACAACCCCTGCCTTGAAGGCTCTGTGGGTAGTGTCATCCTCAAAAATATAATTTCCAGATTTTTTAAGTATGTTGAAAAAAATAGCTGTTTCAAAATTTTGATTGGATGTGTTTGGGGAAATGGTGGGTGTGAACGGGTTGCTAGTTATCGTCAAATCACTTTCGACTATTTAAAAGGGCACAAACCCTTTTAATTTTCAATCAAATGAGTCCTTTTTAAAGCTTCTACAACATCACTATATATAGAAACCTTACATCCCTCAGGGCATAACTTATAACCCATATGCCCAACTTACACTTACCACACAAATCCCATATCTTACAACCCAAATCTCATAACCCCCCAGGGTATAACTTACAACCCTTGCCCTGAGAGTTTTTGAGGAGTGTTCTCGTCAAAACATATTTTTTATCTGGAAATAAACGAGGCTGAACAGAATGGCTATCTCAAAATTTTAAGTGGATGTGTTTTAGTAAATTTTGGGCCTTTAAGGGGTGTTAGTGACCTTCCAATCACTTTCGACTAATAAAAATGAGACCAGCCGGTCCAATTTCCAATCAAATGATCCTTTTTTGAAGTTACTACAACAAATCCTTCGATACGAAGTGCCATGGTCTAAAGAAAAAACAATAAAACATTGCCCCAACGTCGTTCTTTACTTAGGCAGCGCGATTGGGCTGCCTATGATTTACAAGGTTTTTATTGTTTGTCTGGAACCCCTTCTAGAATTCCGAGACCATTTCCTGATTATTTCTAGATAACTGTTCCCTAACGTTTCGAAATTTAAATTTTTTCGGGAAACAGAAATTTCTGTACTTGTGTATTGAGGCTGGTAAACCTGCGCTTGTTTAGCGCTTTCTATAAGACGATGTAGAGCAATCGCTCGACTTTATACTGATCTCCATTGGATTTCCCATATTTCAAACTATATTTTTGTTTCTTTTAAAGTTTCTCAAAATTTTCCATCAGTTTTGCCCTTTTTGCACCCTTTTGAGCACGCAAATACGCACTTGGACAGACAAAGTCAAGCTTCTTCTTGTAATAGTGAAACTTCTAGTACTCTGAATTATTTTTTCTAGTTTTTGTAATCCATTGAGTACGCGCTTCCATTTTCCGCTTTACTTGCTTTTCTTCGCGCTCTTTTGCGTGCTTCACTCCATAACAGAATTTGCACATTACTTAGAAAAATACAATTGAATGTGAATTGTCAGTTAAATATACATATACTGATATTTATTTATCAAAATGTGAATACTATTTGATTTATTAAAGTTATAAAAGTAAAAAAAATTATATTTTTTCAGTAAAGTGCAAATTATGTTCTGACCTTGGGAAGGCATAGGTTGTTTCGAGCTAAATTCATTTTAATTTTTTCTCGTTTCGAGATTGACTTGGTTATTTATAATAATGTCTGTTCGTTGTGGGTTTCATTTATTTATCGATGCTGATTTGCGGTAGTTTCACACTTGGTACACTATTTGATTTTACTTTTGCTCATCATTGATTTAATGGAATTCTATACATTTCTTTGAAAAACTAGTTTTGTGGAAAAGAGTTTTTATTGAAACCGTTGTCGTAGACACTTCAAAATGGCTCATTCGATGGAAAATTGAAAGGGCTAGTGCCTTTTTCAATAACTGAAAGTGATTGGAGAGCAACTAACGCCCACAATTTTCCCACACACATTCAATCAAAATTTTGAAATAGCAATTTTATTCAAATTAGCTGAAAGGTGGAAATTACGTCTTTAAGGATGAGACCCCCCTCCCCTCCCCGGCCCTCTGGGCAAGGGTGGTAAGTTATGCAATGGAGGCCTATAAGGTTTTCACAGAAACCGTTGTTGTAAAAACTTCAAAATGGGCTCGTTCGATTGGAAATTGTAATGGCTAGTGCCCTTTTTAATAGTCGAAAGTAATTGGAAGGCAAAATACGCCCCTTCCACGTACAAGTTTTCCCAAAACGCACCCAATAAAAAATTTGAGATTGCTCTTTTGTTCAGAGCAGTTGAAAGGTCTGAAAACTATATATTCGAGGATGATAATCCCCCTACAGCCCTATGGGTAACGGTTGTAAATTATGCCCTGGGGGCATATAAGGTTTTATTAACAGCTTTGGAGTTCATTCGATTGGAAAATAGAAGGGTTTCAGCCCTTTTTAATAGTAGAAAGCGATTGGAAGATAACTAACACCCCTCTCACACCCACCATTTCCCTAAACACATTCAATCAAAATTGTGTGATAGCTATTTTGTTCAAAGTAGTTGAAAGGTCTGGAAATTCTGTCTTTGAGGATGACAATCCCCCTAGAGTCCTTAAGGTAAGGGATGTAACTTATGCCCTGGGGGCATATAAGGATTTTATTCAAAGCTTCGTCGTAGAAACTTGTAAAAGGAGTCATTAGATTGAAAATTCAAAGGTGTTTTTCTAATACGCATTTTTGAACTTTGGTTACTACGGAGCCACATGGAGTTTAAACTCAGCCCTAACAAGCCACGGCAGGGTTTAGAATTTAGATTCTGTCAATGAGGTTATTCAAAAACGTCCCAAGAGTCATCCAAAAAAAAAGACATTTTATTTTGGAGAGTTACATAGCCTGCATTTTAGCCTATAATAAAAGGCTCTTTAGGTTTATAAGCCTTGGTCAAGTTACTACCATCGCAATGGCAAAATATCTTGACCAGTGGTTCACGAAATGTGTATTTCACCTGGTAATCTTCTACAATTTTAGGGCAAAATTGAAAACGAGAAATAATTGGCCGTGTTACCAGCTAAATATCAATAAGAAGATACAAGTACCTTCGTAGTCCCTGCGATGCAGTCACATCAGAATCAAGCCAGTTTGTAGTGTTCACACAATGGAGTTTTTATAGCTATTGCAGTACATCCTTCCACAGCAGCCGATTATGTCATGACAGCAAGCTTTAAATAGGGACCAAATAGTTTCAACAGAAACTTGTCCACCCAAGTGGTGGAAGTCTCGTGCTATAGAGTCCTAAAACCCCCTCTACGTTGCAATGTAATTCATATCTGTGCCCATTACCAATGTCCCTTCTGAAAGACTGTTTTCCACGGCTTTTCGGATGAGTCACTGAACAGCGGAACCGACTCTCAGGGAAAACATTGACATGCTGCTGTTTTTGAATAGCCAATAGTTTATTTCTCTCTTTTCCTGAGCCCAAGTAATGCCAAACTTGGGTTTTTATTATATTCATTTATGTAATCGAATAGTAATCGAACAGTATAGTACAAAAAGGCTATCTCAAAATTTTGGTTGGATGTGTTTCGGGAAAATGTGGGTGTGGAAGGGGTGTTAGTTGCCTACCAATCACTTTCGAGTATTTAAACGGGCACTAGCCCTTTCAATTTCCAGTCAAATGATCCCTTTTGGAAGTTTCTACGAAAAATCTTTATATTAGAACCTTACATGCCCCT
Organism: Artemia sp. Qi Xiang Cuo; assembly: GCF_049724085.1. Lineage (NCBI taxonomy): Eukaryota > Metazoa > Arthropoda > Branchiopoda > Anostraca > Artemiidae > Artemia > Artemia sp. Qi Xiang Cuo. The sequence goes on along the minus strand of NC_142808.1, from coordinate 10,712,723 downwards.
AGGGCATAAATTACACCCCTTGCCCTGAGAATTATAGGGGGCGGGGGAGGGGTTGTCATCCTCAAAGACCTTATTCCCGGAACTTTCAACTACGTTGAATAATCTTTAAAAGCCTTTTCTTTAAAAGCTATCTTTTAGCCTTTTTCAAATTTTCTGCGACAAGTCCTTCGATACGAAGCGCCCGGGTATGGAGAAAGAAAATAATATATTGTGCCAACATTCTTCTTTACTTAGGCAATTGCGCTGCCTATGATATTCTGGGCAATTATGTCCAACGCCTTCTAGATATCAATTAATAAGAGATTCAACCAAGTATCAGGGTTTTCAAGGGTTTAAAGAATGGTGTCAGGAAGACTAACAAGTTCATATGAAGTAGATGTCCCCTTCAGGCTTCCCAATTGTTGTAAGTCAATAAAATCAAGAATCTATGCCTTAAACCAAATAGCTAAGAAACCCTTGTACATTTAAAAAAAATTGGGGTCAAGGTGATTGGTCGTAGTCCAGTAAAATCGTTCACGCCTCCCTTTTTTGGATTGGAGTAGTGTTGTGCAATATTTTGATTAATCAATATATTGATATTTTTACTTTCGTTATTCAATATATTGATATCAATCTTTCGCATCAGTTTTTTGCTATCTCATGGATTTGGTGAAGTTCAGTAACACCAATCGTAAATAAGGGGTATTTTGTATAACTTTTTTTTCAAAATTCAAATAATGTAAAATCAATCAATAAAAATAACGTTCGATTATATAAATGAATATAGTAAAAACTTAGGTTTGGAAATACTTGGGCTCAGGAAAAGAAAGAAATAAACAATTGGCTATTAAAAAACAGCAGTATGTCAATATTTTCGTGAGAGTAGGTTCCACCGTTCAGTTATTTATCCGACCAGCCTTGGAAGACACTCTTTCAGAATGGACACTGGTCGCGGGCACAGACATAATTTCATTGCAACGTACAGGTAGTTTTTGGACTGCATAGTGCGATACTTCCACCGCTTCAGTGGAAAAGTTTCTGTTGAAGCTATTTGGTGCCTATTTAAAGCTTGAAGAGTCATGATATATTTGGCTGCTGTGGAAGCATGTCCTGTATTGGCTATAAAAACTCCATCATGTGAACACCACAAACTGGCTTGACTCTGATGTGACTGTATCGCAGGGACTGCGATGGTACTTGTATCATTTTATTGACATTTAGCAGCCAAAACGGCCAAATCTTTCTCTTTTACAATTTTGCTCTAAAATTTTCGAAGATTGGCAGGTGAAATATAAATTTTCTTGAAACGCTGGTCAAGATATTTGGCAATTGCGATGGTAGTGACTTGACCAAGGCTTAAAAAACTACATAGCAAAGCCTTTCGAAGCTCATCAGCTACATCTGAGGATCCACCAAAACTTAACTGAACAAGGTGGCGTCTCTAAATCTTAGACAAAGACAGGACTTTCGAAATGGAGGGAAAGCTTTCAGAAGAGATCTCAATAGATGCCTCTTTAAAGGGCATAAACACCGCAATCACGTTTGAAATAACACCCCACTCACTATCACTGAGAGTGAGGTCCACTTTACCGAGAAGCGGAAGCAAACTTGTTATCGACTCTTTAAAATCTTATTGACTACGCAACATAGTAAAAAGCGAATTCTATCTAGTAGTCTAGTCACGTCAGATTTTAGTTTTTCGATGAAAACATTGTCAATAGAGATTTGAATCTGGCACAACTTGTCGGTATCTACAACACTACGTTTGGAAAAGATGACAATATTTCTAGCTTTTTGGACGCGTGGCAACAATTCAGCGGTATCATTGATACCGAACCCCCACCATCAAATTTAGAGTTCGAACGAAGCACAAATAATAATGTACTCCACAGTAATCAATAATCATTATCATAACGAGAAGCCGCACGACGTATCTCTTTTTTATTTGTTTAAGGGTTACTTTAGTTTTCACTATGTTAGTTTAGTTTTTACTATGGGGCGTGATCGTCTCTTATTAGATTGCTAGCTACTGTTACAATTCGGATGCCAAGGGGCGGTAAGTTTTCCAAATGAAGTTTTTGACAAGGTGGTTCTAATATTATACTTCATTTTTTAATCTGAATTTTTTTTCAGGAATTATGGGTTACTTTTAGAATGGGGCGTGATCGACTCTTACTAGGTTGCCAGTTACCCCGTAAACCGGGTTATTGTAACTTATTGTATTACAAACCAGAAAATGCCTATGGCTTTTTCTTAATTGGAATCGTAAGAGACATACTGGTTACAACCTATGATTATGACATCATATTATGAAAATATTAATTATAATCTTATTTTAGTTACTATGGGCTGGAAGTTGGTTCTTTGAAGTCAATTTTCAGGTTAAAGTCAATTTTCTTGATTTTCAAGCCAAATTAAATTTTTTTTGTTATTCAAGCGAAAGGACAGTAAGTGTGCTCTATAGAAGTTTTTGACAAGGCGGTTCTAGTAGTGTACTTCTTGTTTTAATCTTAATTTTTTTCAGGAGTTATATGCTACTTTAGTTTTTAGTATGGGGCATGATGGTCTCTTACTAGGTTGCTAGCTACCGCTGCAATCTGGTTTGCCTGCAACCTATTTAACTCGACTTTCATCGAGCTTTCCTTCCCCATAAGTTACTTTTTTCTTACTTGTTAAACTATTAAAAATAGTTTATTTTCTTATGGAATTAAATATTATTGAACAGTTCTTGTTCAAGTCTCGTATTAAGTATCATAATCCTAATAAAAATAAAACTAACTTAAAATATTCAGGTATTTTTGTATCTTAAATTAAAAAATTAATATTATTGCTCATATACCATAAATATTTTTGCAATTTATAACTTTAGCGATTCGGAACTTAAAACACAAATTTTTTATTTTTTACGTTACGTCAATCAGTGTTAAACATTATTACTTATGTCATATTTTTTTAAATTCTTATCATTGTAACCATGAACTATTTGATGAAAGGGCTGTGGAATCACAGTGTGTTTTCTCAAATTTTTAAGTTAGTTTAGCAAATCAACTAAGTCTAAAAATATTTTGAGAAAGTTTCGGTTTATTTAGTATTATTATTATTTTGGTTCTTTAGCAATGAAAATGTTTTCTCCTGTGTACTTTATACGTTCTTTGTTTGTTTTACCATAAAAGAATTAACATCCTCTTAATAAACGATGACTTTTAAAAACGTTCAAAGAAAAATCTGTAACTACATAAAAGGACGTAGTAATCCTGAAATACTCGTAAGAGATATTACATCCAGTGATCCATCGATGCCAACTGATGAGGCAATGGCAGAAGTAGCTAAACTCACCTTTGACCAATTGACAGTATTTATCGTGATGAAAATTATTATGGAGAGAATAAACGACACATCACCATATCATAGGGCTTTAAAGGCAACAAAACTGCTTTTATATTTACTAGAAAACGGAAGCAATATGGTAATGAAACTCTGTATCAATTCGTATTATGATCATCTGGTCGTATTTGGTCTCACATTCAACTATAATCAATTTAAAAAAGTCAAGAGCAGTGTTCGAATAAAAAATTATGTTACCCCAGATTTAGAGATTTGGAGGAACAAAATATTAAAAATGGTGTCTGATGAAAAAAAGGTAAAGGAAAATGAGAAAAAAGAAAGAGAGAAAGGTAAAGAGAAAACCCTTAATATAGGCTGGAAGTTCAGTGAGGCTAGAACGTCAAACCAGGAATACATACCAAAATATAGCTTCAAAAATATCAGAAGAAAGTTTAAAAATTTTCTAAGAGGCCGTGATAATGTAGAAATAATGGTCAGGGAAGTAACTTCCAACGATCCATTTATGCCCACTAATGAGGCAATGGCAGAAGTAGCTAAACTAACCTTTGATGAATTAGCATCATATACGGTTATTGATATAATTTTGAAAAGAATGCATGACAGTCCGAAGTCCTATCTTCATGTTTTAAAGGCTACGATGTTGTTATCATATTTATTAGAGAACGGAAGCAATAGGTTTGTGGAAACCTGCTTAGAATCATATTATAAGTAGATAAAAGCGGCTTGTCGGATGAGCCTTAGCCCACTTGATAAACTATTTTTGATAGATGATAAAAAACGTCAGATAGTTCAACAAGTTTTTTATTTATATCGAGAAAAAATAAAAAAACAACTGTCAGGCAAGGGAAACTCTGGTATTCATTCTAGTGTCAAAAACTCTACCACCTTGGTATTGCAACAGCAGAATTTGAATGCAAAGGCGAAAAGTGAGTCCGTCCATGTTTTTCACACTGATAACACCAAGCCATCGTCTTATATGCCGCAATATAGCTCCAAGAACATCAGAAGAATGTTTTTTCATTTGCTCGAAACCCGTAGTAATGTCGAAATGTTAGTTTGGGATCTTGTGTCTAGCGATGTATGCATGCCAACTGATATTGCAATGGAAGAAGTAGCTAAACTCACGTTTGATTATTTTGCAATTTCAAAGATTATGAAAGCAATCAACCATAAAATAAGAACAATATGCAAAAGATATAAAAGCTTTAAGCCTAATTATAAATCAAGAGAATTCATCCCTCATTATTTAAAGACAACAAAATTAATTTGGTATTTATTGCAAAATGGAAGCAAAGAGTTTACAAAGCTATTTTTCAAAAATCCAAAGGCAGGGGAGTTTCTAAACCTAAATTTCAAAAATTTCATGAAGTTTAAAACTCCTATTTACGAGGAATTTTTGTGTTGGAAAAAATATATATATGAAAAGCAAATGCAAGTTCTAGTACCTTCCTTCCAAAGTAACAAAGAGGTTCAGTCAAAAAGTGCCATGGTATTTTCAGAAATGGGAGAACACCAAAAGTGTAAGAATGTAAAATTAGAAGGTGCTGACCCAATAGAGGACAAAATATCGCTCCACGACATTAAGAAGAACATCCAAGACAAAGTAAAGCTACTTCAAAAGGACGAAGAAGGAAAATTGCATCCTGCAAAGAACAATAAAAATGACAAAAGATCTAAAACCAAAGAGAATGAAAAGTCCAGGCAAATTCTAGTACCTCCCTTTCCATGTAACGAAGAGGTTCAGTCAAAAACTGCCATGGTGTTTTCAGAAATGGAAGAACACCAAAAGTGTAACGATGTAAAATTAGAAGGTGCCGACCCAATAGAGGACAAAATAACGCTCTACGACTTTGAGGAGAATGCCCAAGACAAAGTAAAGCTACTTCAAAAGGACAAAGACGGAAAATTACATCCTGTAAAGAACGATAAAAATGACGAAAGATCTAAAACCAAAGAAAATGAAAAGTCCAGGCAAATTTTAGTACCTCCATTTCCATGTAACGAAGAGGTTCAGTCAAAAAGTGCCTTTGTATTTTCCGAAATGGAAGAACACCAAAAGTGTAACGATGTAAAATTAGAAGGTGCCGACCCAATAGAGGAGAAAATACCACTCTAAGACATTGAGGAGAACGCCCAAGACAAAGTAAAGCTACTTCAAAATGACGAAGACGGAAAATTACATCCTGTAATGAACGATAAAAATGAAAAAAGATCTAAAACCAAAGAAAATGAAAAGTCCAGGCAAATTTTAGTACCTCCCTTTCCATGTAACGAAGAGGTTCAGTCAAAAAGTGCCATGTTTTTTTCCGAAATGGAAGAACACCAAAAGTGTAAGGATGTAAAATTAGAAGGTGGTGACCCAATAGAGGACGAAATACCACTCCACGACATTGAGAAGAACGCCCAAGACAAAGTAAAGCTACTTCAAAAGGACGAAGAAGGAAAATTGTATCCTGTAAAGAACGATAAAAATGACGAAAGATCTAAAACCAAAGAGAATGAAAAGTCCAGGCACATTCTAGTACCTCCATTTTTATGTAAAAAAGAGGTTCAGTCAAAAAGTGCCATGGTTTTTTCCGAAATGAAAAAACACCAAAAGTGTAAGGATGTAAAATTAGAAGGGGCTAACCCAATAGAGGACAAAATACCGCTCCACGACATTGAGGAGAACGTCCAAGACAAACTAAAGCTACTTCAAAATGACGAAGAAGGAAAATTGCATCTTCTAAAGAATGATAAAAATTACGAAAGTATTGAAAATAGGAAGAAGAGTTGGGGGTATGTTTGTTCGTGGTTGGGAGGGGGGCGGTGGTTGGCTTGGCAGCTGCGCTGGCTTATGTAAGATGGAGGTAGAGTTGGCTTGGAATTATCAGTATGAAAAACATGGACGGATTCCGTTTTGTCCTTTGCATTCAAATTCTACTATTGAAGTGAACACAAAAACACACAAACTAACACAAACACACACATAAACACACCCACACAAACACACACACACAAACACACACCCACACACACAAAAACACACACACAAACAATCACAAACACACAAACACACACCCCACCAAACAAACCGCAACACCCACACAAGCCAACCGATCCAACAACACACACACACACACACACACACACACACACACACACACACACACACACACACACACACACACACACACACACACACACACACACACACACACACACACACACACACACACACACACACACACACACACACACACACACACACACACACACACACACACACACACACACACACACACACACACACACACACACACACACACACACACACACACACACACACACACACACACACACACACACACACACACACACACACACACACACACACACACACACACACACACACACACACACACACACACACACACACACACACACACACACACACACACACACACACACACACACACACACACACACACACACACACACACACACACACACACACACACACACACACACACACACACACACACACACACACACACACACACACACACACACACACACACACACACACACACACACACACACACACACACACACACACACACACACACACACACACACACACACACACACACACACACACACACACACACACACACACACACACACACACACACACACACACACACACACACACACACACACACACACACACACACACACACACACACACACACACACACACACACACACACACACACACACACACACACACACACACACACACACACACACACACACACACACACACACACACACACACACACACACACACACACACACACACACACACACACACACACACACACACACACACACACACACACACACACACACACACACACACACACACACACACACACACACACACACACACACACACACACACACACACACACACACACACACACACACACACACACACACACACACACACACACACACACACACACACACACACACACACACACACACACACACACACACACACACACACACACACACACACACACACACACACACACACACACACACACACACACACACACACACACACACACACACACACACACACACACACACACACACACACACACACACACACACACACACACACACACACACACACACACACACACACACACACACACACACACACACACACACACACACACACACACACACACACACACACACACACACACACACACACACACACACACACACACACACACACACACACACACACACACACACACACACACACACACACACACACACACACACACACACACACACACACACACACACACACACACACACACACGATCCCAGCTGACAAAAGTCGACATACCCTGGAAAGGTATCATCTGTTCGTCAATTGAACAGTTCCTGTCACGTGGCAACTGCAGACAGATATTCCTGAAGTTGTCAAGGATCGGCTGCACCTTCCAAAGCCTATTTTTTTTCGTCTGTGATTTCTGAATCAACAACGAACTTCAGGTTCGACCGGATTGTGAAGAATCGGTCTCAAGTCATCTTTTGTGATATGGCTTCCACCCTAAACTTCCCAGACCAGTTCATGCGGATCCGAGAAAACTCTAGGTTTCCAATCAGGATGACAATGACAACAAAAATTTTCAGCTCGTCTGGAGTTACATTCAAGCTTTTGTGGTGGGCCGACTGATAGTTGTAGTTCAAGCAAAAAGCTATACGTTCGAAGAAGCTCTCCGGGTAATAATGCAAAAAGAATTGTTCTGTACTCCAATCGTCGTGGTTCTGGAAATGAGTGGGGCCCACATCCGGGCCGAGATGATAATCGAACCACTGAGACTTCCTCCAGGACAAGGTTGCTGCTACTTTGTCAGCCTTCAAGTGTTTGGCACGGGTTGCTAAGAGTACGTTGTCACCAGATTCTTCACTTTCAATATTTGGAAGAACAGCTTAACTGCTTGATGGCAGAATGGCTGCAACAGCTGGTTCACCGTAAGGGTCTGGAGACGACAAGGAGTGGTTTTTTATCCATTCCTCATCATCATCTAAATCAGAGAGGTCCAGGTCACTCTCATCGAGCATTCCAAGGGCGTCATCAAGGGAAACTACAATAAAGGAACAGGTGGCACTTTATATCAAAGAAGTTGTCGTAGAAACTTCGTAAAAGGCTCATTCAAATGAAATTTGGAGTGGCCTATGCACTTTTTAATAGTCGAAAGTAATCGGAAAGCAACTAACACCCCTTCCACGCCCATAATTTCTCAAAACACATCCAATCAAAATTTTGAGATAACCACTTTGTTCAACGTTATTAATTTCCACATATAAGTTATGGTTTTTAGGAAGACCCTAACCCACAGCCCTTAGGGAAATAGTTTGTAAGTTATGTTCTTGGGGCATATAAGGTTTTTATAGAAAGCGTTATTGTATAAACTTCAAAAAAGTCTCATTCGATTGAAAATTCAAAGGGCTAATACCCTTCTTAATATTCAAAACTGATTGGTGAGCATCTAACCCCACTCTCACGCCCAATTTTCCCCTAAGCATATCCTATCAAAATTTTTAGATAGCCATTTTGTTCAACGTAGTTGAAAGTTCTGGGAATAAGGTCTTTGAGGATGACAACCCCTCCCCCGACCCCTAAATTTCTCAGGGCCCGGGTTGTAAGTTATGCCCTAGGGGGCTGTAAGGTTTTTTATAGAAAGATTTGTCATAGAAACTTCCATAAGTAATCATTTAACTGAAAATTGAAATGGCTAGTGGCCGTTTCAATAGTTTGAAGTGATTGATAGGCAGCTAACACTCCTTCCACACCCACATTTTCCCGAAACACATCCAACCAAAATTTTGAGATAGCCTTTTTGTACTATACTGTTCGATTAAATAAATGAATATAATAAAAACCCAAGTTTGGCATTACTTGGGCTCAGGAAAAGAGAGAAATATGCTATTGCCTATTCAAAAACAGCAGCATGTTAATGGTTTTACTGAGAGTCGGTTCCGCCGTTCAGTGATTAATCCAAACAGCCTTGGAAAACACTCTTTCAGAAGGGACATCGGTAACGGGCACAGATATGAATTTCATTGCAACGTACAGGTGGTTTTTGGACTCCATAGCACCACTTGAGTGGACATGTTTCTCTTGAAACTATTTGGTCCCTAATTAAAGCTTGAAGAGTCATGACATTATCAGCTTCTTTTGAAGCATATCTTACAATGGCTAAAAGAACTCCATTGTGAGAACAATGCCAATTGGCTTGATGCGGATATGACTGAATTTCAGGAACTATGAGTGTAATTGTGTCATTTTATTAACATTCAGCTGGTAAGACGGCCAAATATTTCTCCTTTTCAATTTTACTCTAAAATTCTAGAAGATTACCAGGTGAAAAACATATTTTCTTGAACCACTGGTCAAGATATTTTGCAATTGCTATGTTAGTAACTTGACCAAGGCCTATAAACCTAAAATGCCTTGTATTATATGCTAAAATGCAGGCTATGTAACTCTCCAAAATAAAATTTCTTTTTTTTTGGATGACTCTTGGGACGTTTTTGAATAACCTCATTGACAGAATCTAAATTCTAAACCCTGTCGTGGCTTGTTAGAGCTGAGTTTAAACTCCATGTGGCTCCGTAGTAACCAAAGTTCAAAAATGCGTATCAGAACACCTTTGAATTTTCAATTTAATGAGTCCTTTTACAAGTTTGTACGACGAAGCTTTGAATAAGATCCTTATATGCCCCCAGGGCATAACTTACAACCCTTACCCTAAGGAATATAGGGGGATTGTCATCCTCAAAGACAGAATTTCCAGACCTTTCAACTGCTTTGAACAAAATAGCTATCTCAAAATTTTGATTGAATGAGTTTAAATGGTGGGTGTGAGAGGGGTGTTAGTTATCTTCCAATCACTTTCGACTATTAAAAAGGGCTGAAACCCTTCTATTTTCCACTCGAATGAACTCCAAAGCTGTTAATAAAACCTTATATGCCCCCAGGGCATAATTTACAACCGTTACCCATAGGGCTGTAGGGGGATTATCATCCTCGAATATATAGTATTCAGACCTTTCAACTGCTCTGAACAAAAGAGCAATCTCAAATTTTTTATTGGGTGCGTGGTGGGAAAACTTGTACGTGGAAGGGGCGTATTTTGCCTTCCAATCACTTTCGACTACTAAAAAGGGCACTAGCCATTACAATTTCCAAGCGAATGATCCCATTTTGAACTTTTTACGACAACGATTTCTGTGAAAACCTTATTTGCCCCCATTACATAACTTACAACCCTTGCCCGGAGGGCCGGGGAGGGGGGGTGTCATCCTCAAAGACGTAATTTCCACCTTTCAGCTAAGTTGAATAAAATTGCCATTACAAAATTTTGATTGAATCTCTCTGGGGAAATGGTGGGCGCAAGAAGGGCTTTAGTTGCTCTCCAATTACTATCAGTTATTGAAAAGGACATTAGCCCTTTCAATTTTCCATTGAATTAGCCATTTTGAAGTTTCTACGACGATGGTTTCAATAAAAACCTTTTTCCACAAAATAAGCTTTTCAAAGAAAAGTATAGAACTATATTAAATTAAAGATGAGCAAAAGTAAAATCAAAAGTAAAAATAGTGCTACCAAGTGTGAAACTACCGCAAATCATCATTGATAAATAAATGAAACCCAAAACGAATAGACATCACTATAAATAACCAAGTTAATCTCAAAACGAGCAGAAAATAACATGAATATAGCTTGAAACAACGTAAGACTTCCCAAGGCAAGAATATAGTTTGCATTTTACTAAAAAAATATAAATTTTTTTACTATTATAACTTTAATAAATCAAATAGTATTCACATTTTGATAAATAAATATCAGTATTATGTATATTTAACTGACAATTCACATTCAATTGTATTTTTTTAAGTAATGTGCAAATTCTGTTATGGAGTGAAGCACGCAAAAGAGCGCTAAAAAAATCAAGTAAAGCGCAAAATGGAAGCGCCTACTCAATGGATTACAAAAACTGGAAAAAATAATTCAGAGTACTAGAAGTTTGACTATTACAAGAAGTAGCTTGACTTTGTCTGTCCAAGTGCGTATTTGCGTGCTCAAAAGGGTGCAAAAAGTGCAAAACTGATGGAACATTTTGAGAAACTTTAGAAGAAACAAAAATATAGTATGAAATATGGGAAATCCAATGGAGATCAGTATAAAGTAGAGCGATTGCTCTACATCGTTGTATAAAGCACCCGAAAGCGTTAAACACGCGCAGGTTTACCAGCGTCAATACAAAAGTACAAAAATTGCTGTTTTCCGAACAAACTGAAATTTCAAAATGTGAAGGAACAATTGACTATAGAAGATCAGGAAATGGTCTCAGAATTCCAGAAGAGGTTCCAGACAAACACTAAAAACCTTGTAAATCATAGGCAGCGCAATCGTGCTGCCTAAGTAAAGAACGACGTTGGCGCAATGTATTATTTTTTCTTTCGACCATGGCACTTCGTATCGAAAGATTTGTCGTAGAAACTTCAAAAAAAGATCATTCGATTGGAAATTGAACCAGCTTGTCTTATTTTTATTAGTCGAAAGTGATTGGAAGGTCACTAACACCCCTTCAAGGCACTAAATTTACTAAAACAAAGCCAACTAAAATTTTGAGATAGACATTCTGTTCAGCGTAGTTGGTTTTCAGATAGAAAATGTATTTTGACGAGGATACTCCTCCAAAACCCTCAGGGCAAGGGTTGTAAGATATGAGATTTGGGTTGTAAGTGTAAGTTGGGCATATGGGTTATAAGTTATGCCCTGGGGGATATAAGGTTTATATAGATAGTGATGTTGTGGAAGCTTTAAAAAGGGCTCATTTGATTGAAAATTAAAAGGGTTTGTGCCCTTTTAAATAGTCGAAAGTGATTTGAGGATAACTAGCAACCCGTTCACACCCACCATTTCCCCAAACACATCCAATCAAAATTTTGAAACAGCTATTTTTTTCGAACATACTTAAAAAATCCGGAAATTATGTTTTTGAGGATGACACTCCCCCCAGAGCCTTCAAGGCAGGGGTTGTAAGTTTTGGCTCTGGGGGCATATGAGGTTTTCTTATGGAGAGCGTTTTCATAAAAATGCAAAAAGCAATCAGTCGGTTGGAAATTGAAACGGCTAATGCCCTTTTTAATAGTCGAAAGTGATTGGAGGTCAAGTAACCCCCCTCTCACTCATACCATTTATCCCAACACATTCATTCAAAATTTTGAGATAACCATTTTGTTCAACCTAGTTGAAAGGTCTGAAAATATGTCTTTAAGGATTACAATCCCCTCACAGTCCTCATGTCAAGGTATGTAAGTTATGCCCTGGGGCATATAAGGTTTTTATAGAAAGCGTTGTTGTAAAAACTTCAAAAAGGATTCATTCGATTGGAAAAGTGAAATGGCTAGTGTCCTTCTGAATAGTCAGAAGTGATTGGAGGGCAACTACCCCCCTCTCTCGCAAAAATCAATCGCAATGCCCTATCAAATTTCAAACGAATGATCATCACTATCGAACGAATGATCTATCACTTCCAATTTTTCTGTCACTTCCCTGGTAAAGTGAATCACTTAGACCCATTGGATTGGGAAACGAATTTGCGCAGGCTAGCTGAATATAAGAAATTAAGGTCAAATTATAATGGGGTTATAAGAGTTAAAAAGAGAGAGAGGCAGATGAAAATTAATGAGGAAATTAAGAAAGCTTATAGTGTGAATAACCCTAGAGAGTTTTGGTCAGTACTTAAATGCTCAATCCAGGGCCCGAGAATAAGCAATGTCCCAGCAGTTGAGACGTTGCCAGATTATTTTGAAAATAGAGTCAGAATCAGTAAGGGTGAATGAGTCGAATGGTTTAGAGGATAAAGAGTTAGGTCTAGGGACGGTAACATATCCCTTAAGACAGAATGATTACGATTTAATTAGGCCTGTATCTCAACAAGAAATTGGGGATCAGTTGAAAAAGATGAATGATAATTCGCGTCCAGGAACAGATGATATATCTTCAAAGTCCCTGAGGTTAGAAAGGACAACTTTAATGCCCATGTTGGCCGCAATTTTCTCGTTTGTAGTAGAGAAAGCTTGTTGGTCTCACTCATGTGACATTACTGTAGCAGTGCCTCTTTTTAAGAAAGGTAATAGGAAGTTACACGAAAACTTTAGGTCTGTCTTTATGGGAAATGTGGTATGTAGATTGTTTTTTAAGGTTTTGGAATTTAGGCTAAGAGATTGGTGAAATAAGGAGGAACTACTTAGCCCGATACAAGCGGGATTCAGATCGACATTCAGCACTGTTGACCATATTTTTACTTTGGATATACTGAGAAGGAAATATGCTAGAGGAAAAAATGGTCAGCTATTCGTAGTATTTTTGGACCTGAAAAGTGCTTTTGATTCGGTAAATAGGAGGTTGTTAATTGAAAGTTTGTTAGATTAAGGCTTGTCGTCTTGCTTTGTAGCAATAATAGCAGATATGTATTCTACATAGAATTGGAGTGGGGATGGGGATGTTGGAAAAATGCTGGTTCACTTTGGTTCTATCGTATGCGGGGCAATATGCCTACCATTCTACATAGAATTGGAGCGGGGAAGGGGATGTTGGAGGGATGCTGGTCCACTTTGGTTCTATCGGATGCGGGGCAAGATGCCTACCATTCTACATAGAATTGGAGAGGGGATGGGGGTGTTGGAGGGACACTGGTTCACTTTGGTTCTATAATCACTCAGATTAAAAATCCTTGCGTTATTACAGTTCAAAATAGATAAAATATGCCAACCTTCTACTAAAAGTTTGCAGCAAGAAGAGGAAGAACATTGGAATGGCCAGAAGCCAACTTTGTGCCTCAACATTGAATTTCCATGTTCAAACAAGGTGCTACCAATTCCGTTTGAAATGTGGTGGACACATCTATACTGACAAAGATAATTCCCCCCCCCCAGGGGGTTTTAAACCCCTGGGTCTTTTCGGTTGAGCAGGCTTCAAAGTCTTAAAAATCAAGGATTTCCAAAGTCAGGACTTTGAACCATTCTAGCCTTTGGATTGTCAAGTTCACCTGTCTAGCATTTCATGGAAAAGTCTCCTTGGGTTTAGAATCTTGCCTATCAAATTTCAAACGAATGATCATCACTATCGAACGAATGATCTATCACTTCCAATTTTTCTGTCACTTCCCTGGTAAAGTGAATCACTGATTAATCAATCAGCTGCCAATCCCAGGAAAATCATTCACCTATTTTTTAGGTCCAGGCGCAAATGAAAATAGTTCTCATGGCTTCGACAGCCCTTCTATCATCTGTATTATTTTTTGTGAGTTTTAAGTCTAATTTAGTCAGTCATTTTATCGTACGGTTGTTTTATGATTCCCTTACTTTTCATCGTTATATCTTGTATCTTTAAATTTGTTGTTGACATTCATTCAAATTTCTTTTGATTAGCTAATTTCTGCTGGCTTTGAGCTGGACTAACTATAAGACTTTATATGTACTCTATTCTCCACTTTTTCTTTAATTTGACTTTTTACTTATCTTTAAAAATTTTTTCATAAAGTAAATGCAAATTCCCTACTCTGGGGTGTTTATACTATAAAATTCCTATATTATGAATAGTTAAATACTTCCTGTGATGTCTGAGTTTAACCGTATCTTTGGGGGTAGTGGAATGTATCTAAATATGGTAAGAAAAAACTTATCAAAGGTAAAAAAAAAATAAATTTCTCCAACAGTTCATGTTTTTCGCACTATTAGTAAGGAGCGACTCTGAGCAGCAGTAACCGAAATTCTGAAAAAAGGAATTGTTAAAACAATTAACACATCAAAAGAATAAACCTTTAATTTTGAAACCAAACATATAAAATTGATTATCTTAATGTTGTCCATCAAAAGTTAAAAGTCTGAAAAAACTTGCCTGATTTTCATAGAATAAAGGAACCCCCTTCACCACCCAAATAGGCAAGTAACGTCAATGAAATATCCAATATTAGATTCAGTATATCAGAGAATCGTACTGTAGAGGTTTGAAAGTACAACGTAAGAAAAGGAGAATGCATTTTGTCCCAGAAGAAAGATCATTGGTGAAAGTTAGTTAATTTGTTGTTTTTTGTCTTTTTTTTTACAGGAGGGAATTGTATCAAACCAATGTTCCTAGAAAATTGGGAGAGAGCAAGTTTGAACGGAAATTGAAAATTCCAGTGATCTTTTTAAGTTACCAAAAAGATTGTGTCATCAGGGAAGTGGCCTTCGTTCCATTTTTGTGGAACACCAAAAACCCTAATACCTAATCTGATATCCAATCCCTCTTGATTTTTTGGAAAATTTTCTACCTACGTCTTTTATTGGTGCTTAGTGTGAGGGGTAATAGTGTCCCTAAAATCAGGAAAAATCTTTTTCTGAGCCCCGTTAAATAATAAATTTACATGTCGACCGCCAATGATTTAGAAAAGGTGGAGCGGAGCGACACAAGCCTCGCCCGAAATTTCTGGGGAGGGGGGGGTGATGGATCAGGTCCTATCTATAGAAAAGATGAGGGTTTTTCGATGAGGAATGTAGGCAGAAAAGGGAATAGGTAATGGGGGTTTTCAGGCTACTTAAAGCAATAGACCCAATGGATCGGGATACGAATTTGCGCAGGCTAGCTGAATATAGGAAATTAAGGTCAAATTATAATAGGGTTAAAAGAGTTAAAAAGATAGAGAGGCAGATGAAAATTAATGAGGAAATTAAGAGAGCTTATAGTTTGAATAACCCTAGAGAGCTTTGGTCGGTAAATAAATGCTAGATCCAGGGCCCGAGAATAAGAGATGTCCCAGCAGTTGAGATGTGGCCAGATTATTTTGAAAATTTGGAGTCAGAATATGTCAGGGCGAATGAGTCGAATAGTTCAGAGGATAGAGAGTTAGGTCTAGGGACGGTAACATATCCTTTAAGACAGAATGATTACGATTTAATTAGGCCTGTATCTCAACAAGAAATGTGGGATCTGTTGAAAAAGATGAATGGTAATTCGTGTCCAGGAACAGATGGTATATCTTCAAAGGCCCTGAGGTTAGAAAGGACAACTTTAATACCCATATAGGCCGCAATTTTCACGTTTGTAGTAGAGAAAGCTTGTTGGCCTCGCTCATGGGACATTACTGTAGCAGTGCCTCTTTTAAGAAAGGTAATAGGAAGTTACACGAAAACTTTACGTCTATCTTTATAGGAAATGTGGTAAGTAAATTTTTTTGTAAGGTTCTGGAATTTAGGCTAAGAGATTGGTAAAATAATGAGGAACTACTTAGCCCGATACAAGCGGAACTCAGATCGACATTCAGCACTGTTGACCATATTCTTGCTTTGGATGTACTGAGAAGGAAACATGCTAGAGGAAAAAATGGTCAGCTATTTGTAGCCTTTTTAGACCTGAAAAGTGCTTTTGATTCGGTAAATAGGAGGTTATTAATTGAACGTTTGTTAGAAATAGGCTTGCCGTCTTGCTTTGAAGCAATAATAGCAGATATGTATCGGAGGGTGAAATTTGTTGTGAAGGTTATGGGAAATTTTCTAGGTTGGTTACGTCCCATGTGGGTGTGAAACCAGGATGTACTTTATTTCCTTGTTTGTTAATGATTTAGATAGTTCTATGAAAAGTAATGGGGCCCCTTATGTATCTTTGGATTGATTTCGTCTATCATGCATGTTATTCGCGGATGACATAGCTCTATTGGCGGATAGTAGAGATAATCTTGAGAAGCAATTAGATATAATAAAAATTTTATTTAGAAAAGAAGGATATAGGGTTGAACGCTAAGAAGTCGGTAGCATTTAGAAGTAAAGGAGATTTTGATTCAGAGGTTCATTATAATTTTGGAGGAAAGGTGTTAGAGGTTAAAGAAGAATTGGTTAATTTGGGTGTTAAGTTTAGTGCAAGAAGTGGGATGTCTAGGCATGTAGGATCCAGAAAAGAGTTTTTCAGACAAAAATGGCTTCTAGTCTACATTGAGGCTCTGAGGTTTGGGGTTTTGCTAAAGCAGCTAAGCTAGAAGTAGTTCAGCTAAGATATTTTAAGAGAATCTTAGGCTTGAAGGATTCATTTGGTTCAGTGGTACTGAGAGGATATTTGTGGCTTTACACTTTAAGGAGTGTTAGATTGGTTAGAATGGTAAAATTCTGGGACAAGATAATTAGGCTACCCAAAGTTCGACTTCGTAAGTCAGCTTATTTGGAGAGTTTGAAGGACGGTAGACATGACTCATGGCCAAATCAGGTCAAAAAAATACTGGACCTTCGTGGCCTTTCGGAGATGTGAAATGAAAAGGAAAAGGCCCTGTGGGTGAAATCGTGTAAGTATGGAAGGAAGTCCAGGGAACCCTAAATGACCAAGAAATCCAAGAGTGGCAAGCTCATAAGAACCAATCTATGTCTTTGAGGTTTTACTCCCAAGTCAAAGACTGTTAGGGGGAAGGTTTATTTTAAATTTGGGTTGAATAAAGAGGATTTCAAGAATTTGGTGTTGGTAAGAGGGGATAGTTTGGATCTGGTGAGAGAAGGAAATTTTTGGGAAAGTTTAGGCTGGCGGCTGGTCCTTATTTTTGCCCAATGTGTGGATGTGTGAATGAGAACTTATTTCATTTTGTGTCCAAGCATGAACAGCTGAGTTGTGGAATGATTGTTTTGGATGAGTGTTTGAGAGTCAATGATGGTTAATTGAGCGGATGGCTGAGAGGAAGGCATGTACTATTCAACAGTTTTGTAAGTTTTCTTCGTTTATGGATTAAACATAGGGAATCATTTTTGAGGGGATAGCTTGTTACGGTTTTTAGGATTTGAATTTTACTATGATTAGTGTTTATTAGTTAAAATGTTGAACCTTGGCGTGTTTCTTTTTTGTCGTTTTGTCGTTCTTTTTTTAATTATTATCTAAAGTTGTATTTTGTTCCTGAGCTTTGTTTGTAGACTGTATTATGTGTTGCGGCCAAAGATGGCCCAAAGGCTTTTTGCAATAAATCTTATCTTATATATACATATATACAATATTCCAATCTATTTAAACATAGGCATACAATGTATTTATATATCAGAGAACCCACTGTACAGTTTTACAGCCCCATCTGCGCAAACGTGGAATTTTGAATTTTTTCGAGAGGCCAGATCAGGGATTTGTGTTTATCTGGTTTTGATTTTTGTCTTTCCCCAAGAGCGACTGCATCAAGCCATTGGTCCTAGAAATCGGGAGACGGCTCATTCCATTGGAAATCAGAGATTCTGGTGCTTTTTTATTAACCAAAAAGATTACGCCATAACAAAGTGGCGTTCTAGCATATTATAGCACCAACCTAAAATTTTGACCAAAAGATAGCCAAGTTGTTATCTAATGAAAATTCTAAAATAGCCAGTCAATCTAACATTACTGAAAAACTTTATACTAAGCTTCCCATTTTCATAGGCCGTAAAGGCATACGGTGGTGCATTCGTTCCTCAAGAATCACCATTTATACAAAATAAACGGTTAATATAGACATTTATTTTAAACGTTTATTTAACAAAGTTTATTCAGATTATCTTTGATTAAAATCTGTGTAATGAGGTACAATTTTGAAAAAGGGTGGTTATGCAGGGAGGAGGCTGATGCTTCCAAAAACATATTTTGCACCTACATTTTCTAATATGGCTGTCCCTCTCATATACGGAATAATTTCTGTTCGTTTTAAGTTTTAATTTTGCTCCTTACTTTCAGTTGAAAAACACGTTTTTTTACATATAAAAAAAAGTTCACCTTTATTTCAAACAACAAGGATTTTTGCCAAACATACCAATAACATGAATCAATTACGTACATGATTACTATGTATTGAATCAAAGTATATTATGTCCAAGACCTGGAGTAAAAGAAATTCAGACCAAACCATAAATAAATAAATAAAAATAATTTTTTTCCCAGATTAAAACAGGTATGCATAAACATGTCTTTATACAATTTCCTTAGCTTAAAAATATGCTGCGGAATAAGCAGAGGTAGGAACATGAAAACGTTTTCTAAGTTGATATTTCAGGATCTGAATTCATTCCCGGAAATTTCATTTAATACTCCTAGATAAAACATTTTTCAAGATCTCAAAAGTTCCTAACGATATAAATTCACATATTATCTAGGGGCTGGGATGGGGGCGTGTGGCTGGGAGCCAAGCTAAGATCCATAGGCACCTATAAAGTATCCAACTACCCCACTGCCTATAGTCGTATTGCAGTCCTTCGTGATTTAGCAATACTTCAGGGGATCAAATCTTCTCCTATGTGATGTTTCTTTCTCAGCAGTTTAACACAAATTTTGTTCACTATCTGATGAGACGTTTCTTGAACTTAAAGTCTCTATGTTGCAGCCCAAGCATCACTATTTGAAAGTTAAGAATTTAAACACGCATGCTTAGCATGAAAATCTTTACCTTGTCTAAGATAAGAATCACAGGATCTCTTCTGGCTCTTTCGACCGCTTTTTTGATCTTCTGACATTTTTTTTAGCCAAATCTCGAGGTTTTCCACCTGAGCCAAATGCGCTGGCTGAACTGTGCACAAGTCTTCCAGACATATAAGGTAGAGAAGCAACGATAGCCTTGGTATGGTCAGGACTTATTCCTAGCTTAACTAAGTCCTCAATAGCTTCGTCAAAGTTGTTTGGTATATTGTATTTTGGAAGAGACCCCAGTAGAAGATACAGCCAAGATCCAACATATTCCAACTCCATTGCTCGAATTAAATGCTGGGGCAAATTAAAAAAAAAACAAAAAAACTATTTAGTCTGGGTCTTAAACTAGATTATTATCTGCACAGATAAAGAGAACGAATGCTCAATCCCACGCATAGTTTATCAGAGACTGTATAACTAACATTATCAAAATTTACTAGGCCATTTATATAATAAAATTAAATTATAAATAATGAATATGAACTTTAATTAAGACAGTGAAAAAATATATATCAAACAACTGACGATAACGAACTGTAAATAAGGAGCGACTCGGCCCAAAAGTAACTGAAATCTTAAAAAACGAAATCTTGATATCAATACACTCATCTAAGAATTTCGCTTTTTATGCTGATTCCAAATATATAAAGTTTATTAAGTTTGATGTTACCCATCAAAAGCTCGGAGCCCGAGAAAATTTGTCTCATTTCCGAAAAGGGGGACCCCCTCCCTCCACCACTCACCCCCCCCCATAAAAAAATAAGTGAACTTAATAAAAATCAGACCATCA